>NC_042963.1:13490092-13605092 GCF_901001165.1 Salmo trutta | reverse complement strand
TAGGATTTGAAGAATTCCTCTGTTAGACTGCTGGTCTGCTGTGGTCTTTAGTGAGTGCTCCTAATAATGTCATTAATGTGTTGGTTTGCTTGGAAATGATAATAATAATCAGTGCTCTGATGTGCCTCACTGAATGAATACAGTTGAATACATTAGCATAGCTTATGTGACTATTTACAGAGGAGTGAAAGTGGCAGGCTAATCTTATGTAACTACAAGCAAATGATGTGTGCTTTCCCTACACTCTATGCTGTGGAAGTTTCAGTAGCAGGTTTTCATAGTGCTGCTACTACAAAGGGAGATAGAGAGAAAAAACTTCTGAAGAAGAGGAGAACCCCATATGCCCGTTCACCATGATGTGGGGGACAGAGGATGGACGGCATGCCTGTGGCTGCCAGTATACTGCTGCCATGTTACCTCTCAAAGTTCTCTACCTCCCGTAACCTTCAGACAAGCCCACCTCTTCACCAGAGGGGAACAGAAGCAGGAGTTGACTTGTTCACATTCTCTCTCTAAGGTCAGAGGTCAAAGACAGTGACATAAAGGTTTTGGGGGTTATGAGACAAGGCGTAGCATGGGGTACTACATGTATGAGTAGCCAAACTACACCACCTTCCTAATGAAGTAAGAGGAGTACTCCCTTTTTCTTTATTTGAGTCTGTGCCCTCCTGGCCAAACAGCTAATATCTCATGCCTGGTCCTAGCCCCTGGTGGTTCCATCACTGGCGCCTGTCTGTCCACTGTGACATCACCGCCCCTCCTCCAAGCTGACGCCGATGCTCTGACGTCTCACGATGCTGATGCGGGAGCTGTAGGGGGCTGGGGGTGGAGGGGCTGGGGCCCTCAGGAGCAGCTCTGCCTTGGGCTTGTACTGGTCCACCAAGATCTTCAGCACTGCCTCCATCTTATGGTCCATCTGGTATATCTATTTATACAACACACACAAAATAAACAACAGAAGGGCACATGTTGTATAATGGGTGACTACAGGGAGGACATTTAACAAACAACAGAGACGGCCATATTATACACATGCTTGACTGGCAGGTTGGCATTTATTGAGATGACTCATGTACTGGAGGCAGCTCTGCAGGGTAGTTACTAGCTGGCACAGCCACAAAGTCATACAATCTGACTTTAAACCTAACCCTAGCCTTATTACCACAAGTATTTATATATTCCTGCTACCAGTCACTTTCCACTGTCCACTTTCCACTGTCTACGTGTATATCTGCCTATCACACCTATACTGTAACTCTTGCACACACACAGCCTCACTCACACACTTACACTTAGATACACACACTCAGCACCACCACACTCAGCACCACCACACTCAGCACCACCACACTCCCACCCACCACTTACGCTGCTAGTTTACTATTAATATTATTGACCCTGCTATCAATCACTTTCTCCTAATCCCGCCTATATGTACATATCTACTTCAAATACTCCAGTATTCCTGCACATTGCACATTTGGTATTAGCGCTGACCCTGTATATAGCTCCCTCTCCTATTTCTGGTGTTTTCGTTATTATATACACCACCATTCAAAAGTTTGGGGTCACTTAGAAATGTCCTTGTTTTTGAAAGAGAAGCAAATTTTTTGGGCCATTAAAATAACATCAAATTGATCAGAAATACAGTGTAGACATTGTTAATGTTGTTAATGACTATTTAGGCTGGAAACAGCAGATTTTTAATGGAAAATCTACATAGGCATACAGAGGCCCATTATCAGCAACCGTCACTCCTGTGTTCCAACGCCACGTTGTGTTAGCTAATCCAAGTTTATCATTTTAAAAGGCTAATTGATCATTAGAAAACCCTTTTGCAATTATGTTAGCACAGCTGAAAACTGTTGTCCTAATTAAAGAAGCAATAAAACTGGCCTTTAGACTAGTTGAGTATCTGGAGCGTCAGCATTTGTGGGTTTGATAACAGGCTCAAAATGGCTAGAAACAAAGACCTTTCTTCTGAAACTCGTCAGTCTATTCTTGTTCTGAGATCTAGGAAGAGTCTTGGTGGTTCCAAACTTTTTCCATTTAAGAATGATTGAGGCCACTGTGTTCTTGGGGACATTAAATGCTGCAGATTTTTTTTGGTACCCTTCCCCAGATCTGTGCCTCGACACAATGCTGTTTCGGTGCTCTACGGACAATTCCTTTGACCGCATGGCTTGGTTTTTGCTCTGACATGCACTGTGAACTGCGAATGTCCAAACAATTGAATTTACCACAGGTGAATTACAATCAAGTTGTAGAAACATCTCAAGGATGATCAATGGAAACAGGATGCACCTGAGCTCAATTTCAAATCTCATAGCAAAGGTTCTGAATACTTTCGTAAATAAGGTATTTCTGCTTATTATTTTTTTAATTTGCACAAAATTCTAAAAACCTGTTTTCGCTTTCTCATTATGGGGTATTGTTTGTAAATTGCTGAAGAATTATTTTTATTTAATCCATTTTAGAATAAGGCTGTAACGTAACAAAATGTGGAAAAGGTAGAGGGGTCTGAATACTTTCCGAAGGCACTGTACAGTATATATTTTTATACTTTTAGTTACACTATTTTGATATTGATGACTGCACTATTGGGTAGAGCGAAGCAAGTGAAGCATTTCCCTGTACTTGTGCATGTGACAATAAAACTTGAACTCTAAACTAAACCTAAACTTATTATTATTATTAAGAATACTTACTTATTCTAAACTAACTTCAATTTCACATTTTTTATGAATTTTTACGATATATAGCCAATTTTGACTTTGCAGCTGGCCCATCTAGTGGAAATCTAGTAATTATATGTGCGTGACTGGAGTAAATCAGTGAGGGCATTTAAATGGGTGCAGCAGTTGAGGAGTGTCCCTGAGTTTGTGCCTTTCTTTTGTCCGCGATGCCAGGTCTCTAATATGACCCCATCCCAATGACAGACCAGTGGTGTATAATGACATGTTCGTCTATCTGTCACGGTCTACCTACTAAAACCACTCATTAAAGCAGCTGGGCCGGTTCAGTGATCCAGGAGTGGGAGGGAGGGCTCTTAGTACACACACACACACACACACACACACACACACACACACACACACACACACACACACACACACACACACACACACACACACACACACACACACACACACACACACACACACACACACACACACACACACACACACACACACACACACACACACACACAAGGAGCTGTGGCTGCATGGCTACTGTTGACATGGTGTTGCAACTGTAAACAAAGGTGTGTCTGTCACCCAATAGATAGGGACATCGCATCTCCACCAGGCGACTTCTTTCTATTACTAACCCAGACTGTCTGCCGACACACAGACACACACACTCGTGCGCACACACCTTTCTGAACATCAATGAGTTTTTACAGATCTTTACTGCAATGCTTTGCGTCTTTATATCTGAGTTATCCAGTTATCTTTTCAGGAAGGCATTATCTTAGGCTTTACTTAACACTACTTGTTAACCTGATTTCTAAATGCAATAGAGACCAATAGTAATGGGGTCTTTTTGTAGGAACTAACTTGTGTTATATATATGAGTCACGTTCATTGGACAAAGCCTATGGTGAAATGAATGGCGTTTTTGTAATGTTTTTGGATAAGTGCAGAAAATAAGGTCTGTGGTAAACACAGGCTGAGGAGATCTAATACGTTTTGTTCCATGAGATCATCTTCATCAGCTAACGCCACATTTTGTGAATTTTGAAGCGTTTATGTAATCAGAAAAAGCACATAAAGGCTTCATAATTCATAAAGTTCATGTAAACTGACTGCTATTATCTTATAGAACAAAACGTATCAGATCTGTGTTAACCTCAGACCTTATTTTCAGCGTTTATCCCAAAACCCTAGTCTTTCCCCATTCATTTCCCCCATTGGAATGGCTGAACGAACCAGAGGTAAGTCATTTCCGTTTTTTAGGACTACAAGCTGGCAAACTCTATAGTCATTGAGATACCTGGTAATGGGTCCTGATGAAGTTGAAGGGAAGAGAAAAGTACATCAAAGTACATGAATGAGCCATGGCATCTCATACAACAGACAGACAGGAATGTGTAGACTCTCATTCCAGTCATAACTGATAGTGAGGAACCATGCAGTATTTTGTCTGAAATTCACATTGCAGACTTCACTGGTATTTTTTTGTGTTGAGGATTAGGCTCCTCTTATCCATCTTTGAGTGTGTGTGCTTGACAGCCATGACACTTTTATAGTAGACCAGGACATTGGGTATCACTCATTGTTATTGGGATATGAAACCATGGATGAAGCATATTAAATCACATACAATAAGATCACCCCACAGCGATGATTCAGTCAGGCATCATAGAATCATCAAAGTAGGAAGGAAGCAAAAAAAAACAAAGGTTTGAACAAGCCTTGGATTAGACTACATTGTTTATCATGACCTAAATAGCTGTGTTAAGAAGATAGACCACATGCTCCCTGGTCTGTGGGCAGAACATACAACGGTATCATAAACATGTCGGCAGTCATTTATACTTCTCAGCACGCCTATGGTTTTTAGCATGTGTCAGGAATTCCTGTCATGTATCTGGGCTGAACTGGGTTAGGGTTAAAATCCTGAACAGGGTTAGGGTTAGGGCTCGAGCTAGAGTTCTGAACAAGGTTAGGGGTTGAAGCTAGGGGTTATGGACAAGCCTTTCTTGTTACTGTGTTTTTCCTCCTTTTCCAGGGCCTTAAATCCAACCCTAACCCTAACCCTAGCTTCATGTCCACATCCTGGTTCAACCCTAACTCTAGCCTCAGTAACAACCCTAACCCTAATTCTACACTCTTAAAAATAAAGGTGCGAGTTGGAACCAAATAAGGTTCTGGAGAGCGATGCAATAAGGGAAACATTTTAGGGTTTCTGAAGAACCATAAATAGGATGGTTCTTTGAAGAACCATACAAAAATCCAAAATCAGAAATGTTTCGGCCCTCCAGGACCGGAATTGAATAGCCCTGCTGTAGGGTTTCCTTGTTTGTATATTTCCCAGGGTGCCTTGAGTGAATTTAAGAGTTACCAGTACCACCCATGACTGTGTTTGCTAGAGACAGAGACATGGCTGTTGCATTCTCACATGCTCTGTCCTGTGGCCTTCACCAAGTGAGATCCTAAGTGAATAATATGTTGTCTTTCAGACAATATATATTTCGTAAGGAAGGACTTATTTTAAGGACCTAGTTTTACCATAATGCAGTGACCTGAAACTCATAGTTTGCAGGCCACATCAGGCCTGCAAGTCACATTTTGCTAGTTTCCAAAGTGATGTGTAATTCCTATTAGAATCCAGCCAGAGTGGGGATATTCAACATTTTGAATTTCTATTCACCTGCAACCTACATTCAGAATGACTGCCAGGTATGGGAAGAGTAAGACATCTAAACTGGAAAAAACATTTCAGTATCACGAATGGTTGCAATAAGTCCAAGTAACAGATTGGAATAGTTTAGAAACATTTATGTTGTTTATATTTGAGTAGCATAAGATGAATTACTCAATCAGTGTATATGCAAAAACGTAGATATTGAAACAGCCAATAAGAAAAAGATCTACCTGCAATAGAGCATGCTGGGAAATATAATAACGATGGGTGTGGTTTTGGTTCAACTCCAATTTTGAACACCAACACTAACCGCTTAGTTTAAATGTAACTATTTACAGTCCTAATTTAACTCTTGAATCAACACTAGAAATGTTACATTGAAAAATCAACACTAGTTAACACTGGCCAATTTGCTGCGTGGTATGAAAATAACTTCCATACATTTCAAGTGCCTTTTAGAATTCTGATGAACCGTAGATGCCACGTCAAGAACCCCACACTTAACTCAAAGGTTCTTTATCGGGCAAGAGTTCTCCAAGGAGCCTTAAGCTCCGAGGAAGAACAGTTTAAGAACCTTCATTTTTTTTCAGTGTAGCTTTATGTCAACATCCCAGTCAACTCTCACCCTAGCCTCAACTACAACTCTAATCCTAACCCTAGCTTCATGTCCACATCCCAGTCAACTCTCACCCTAGCCTCAACTACAACTCTAATCCTAACCCTAGCTTCATGTCCACATCCCAGTCAACTCTCACCCTAGCCTCAACTACAACTCTAATCCTAACCCTAGCTTCATGTCCACATCCCAGTCAACTCTCACCCTAGCCTAATAGGTGTTAGCTCAGGGAGCTAACACAAGTCGTCTGGTCTCAGTCAAGGTGCTTATCAAACCACCTCCATTAAACTGATCCTAGATCTATGCCTGCTGGCAACTTCACCCCAGGATAGGCAGTGGCAGGCAACATAGAAGAGTGTGTGACTGACTGACCGCTGCTGGGATCGTGTCACTGTGGAGGGGCAGGGATGGCTGGTGACAACGCTGTCTGCCTCACTGTGTCAAAGGACATGTGATACACGGACAGGTGATGCCTCAGCTGTCCCCAACCCACCCACTCCACCCTCCTAAACAACACATGGTACAAACCACCAGACAGCCTCCCCGCCCCACTCATACTATGTGGCACAATCTTTTTTTTATATATATATATAGGGCGAGGCACCAAAGCCCTTAGGATAACACAGTAGCCTGAAAAACACAAACATTTTCAATTGAATGTTTAACTGAAACTATATGGGGCCAAATTTGTTTAGGAGGGGGACAACAAAGCTAGGCTGGGACCCCACCCTGCCAAGCCTAACCAATAGTAGGGGAAACACTGTTCTGAGACCCATAGAGGCCCAACCCTCTCTCTGCAACCCTGTCTGTCCCAAAGTGTCTCTTCACAGAGGGACAGCAGTGGGGGGAACGTGGGCTTAGTGGGGACCAACTGGGGACAGGGGACCAGGACCCAGTGGCTGTGTTGACAGAGGAACACCCTTCCGTTCCTGGCTTACCTCCTGCCCCTTCCCTGGGACCAGCTGTATTATCTGCAGAGCAGCCTCACCCAGCCGCTAAACACTGCTGAACGCCAAATGCCCCGTTCTTTGTTCGTTTGAGTTTGTTTGACGACAACAACAACAGCAAAGCAGTCAGTTCAGTCCAGAGCTCAGGCTTGTCACAGCTTGGGACTAGGTCTGTCCAATCATACTCATGTGTGACCCTAGTCAGCCTACTAAACACCAGTTATCACACAGCAAAAATAAACGAGAGAAATAGAAACCTGCCTAAAATTATAGTAGTTCTTGTCACAGTTAATTAGCACATCGAGCAAATCTCCTCCTGCTCGCAGACTGGACTGAAAGACTGGACTGCCTGGTCTAATTGCATGGTTCATTTTGAGTCCAAATAAAGGCCATGTCTGCATCTGAAATGGCACCCTAGTACCAATATAGTGCACTACTTTTGACCAGAGTCTATAGGCCCTGGTCAAAAAGTAGTGCACTATATAGCGAATAAGTTACCATTTCGGACGCAGTCCATTTCTGGGCTGGGTCGAGGTAGAATATAATACTGCAGGTCTAAATTTAGCTTATTTTTTTTTTCTTTCCAGAGGGGCAATAGCATAATTACTATGGATAATTACTCTGTGTTGAAGCTGCTTCGGGGAAGAACTCTTCTAGCTTTACCATCTGAGTGGAACAAACACAGTCGGTTAATCTAAACAAGGTTTCTGGAAGGAAAACTTCAGGGAAACTCTCTGACACATGTAATCATGTGATTCATACTGCCATCTGTTGGAGGGAGGGAAAGGTCGGGTTGCTGCTGTTGAGGTATTACAGTTTATTCATGTTAATAACATACAGTAATAGCATGGATACTAAGAAATAGAGACGTTCTATTGCAACAAATCCGTGAGAAAGTAATAGGCTGAGAATTGTTTTATATCCTAGATGTGTATATGTAGAACTATTATTAGGTAGTATTATGAAGTAGTATTCAGGAGAAAAACACAGGTTTAAACGGCAACATCTCCAGGAATGTCCTCTTAATAAACACGGACAGATGCCGACGTCTTTTAGATGTCTTTTTTTTGTACCGGACCAAATCTGAACCAATCATAGACATCTGTTTGGTTCAGATTTGGTCCGGTCCGGTCTGTCCATGATTTGGCCCAAACATACTGTAGACATTGATGTTTGGTTCAGATTTGATCTGGTCTGGACTGGCTTTGACTTCAACGTCCACAGACTGGCCTTGATTTGGCCCAATCATAGACATTTATGTTTCACAAGTTTGGACAGCACAGTACAGTACTGCAGAGCACAGCAGTGTACAGTACATTACAGTACAGTAAAGAAAAGTGGAGTATAGTACAGTACAGTAAAGTACAGTACAATACAGTAGAGCACAGTAGAGAACAGTAAAGTGTTCAGATTTGGTCTCGTCCGGACCAACCACATTTTTACTTGTTTTTGGGGCAGAGCTCATTAGAGTAATACCCAGCATGCTTTGTAAGTGTTTGTTTATACATTTACATGTTCAGTCATTCAGCAGACACTCTTATCCAGAGTGACTTACAGTCAGTGTATTCAGCTAAGGTAGATAAATAACAACATATCACAGTCATAGCAAGGAAAAAACATCTATGTAACCGTTACTGAGGCTCCTCTTTCCTATAATGAATAGACAGAACAATTATTATCGGGATAAAATGGTTATTTCATTGAGAATGTGTGTGCAGTTGAAATTTTGCCATAAAATCAATGACCAAAAAATAAGTGTTTTCAATATCTGTAAATGTCTTTTCAACTTTCAATCAGAACTGAAAATGAACCCGATTTCAACTTTTTTTTCTTTTTCCAGACGTTGAAGTCGTGTTCATTTTAGGTTATTACTGGACTGGCATCTAAGAGGAGTTAGCCCTATTAAAAACCAGATTCCCGTCATTGAACTGCCGTAGCTCTCCATCACCATTGAAAATTGGGAGAGAGTAGGGAAAAAATGGAGCGACAATTGGCAAAAGAAAACAATTCCACAAGTCACGATCGGTGCCCATCGTGATATGTGTGCCATTTATGTTCCCTCTGGTGACCCTAGACTGGAGCCCCTGCACATCAGCCCAGCCAGTCCCATCCAACCTCAGCTGGGGCTCTCTCTCTCTCTCTCCCTCACTGTCTCTGGGCCTTGGGTCTGAAGCCGAAGGGCATGTCAGTGGAGCTTCCTTTTCCCCTGCACAGGAATAACAACATGGGGTCAGGTCAGGTGAGCATCGCTCAGCCTATGGGTTACTCGGGGCCCTCTGCCTAGGCCTACGCTGCCCTGCCTGGCTGCATTCTCATTGTGTGAAATCCCCCCTCCTATGGCCCCTGACCCAGCCTTACACCCCCCCCCCCCCCATCTCCTGGAGCAGAAGCAGAGAGATCTCACACAATGGACAATGTACAGCAGGAGCACACACTGGACTCGCTGTGTGTATGTGTGTGTGTATATGTTTATGTGTGTGACTAACAAGCTGCACTGTGGTCATCAGAGGGGGGGGTGGGGGGGGGTAGAAGGAGGGGAGGGTGGATAGAGGGAAGTAGGAACAGAGGGACAGAGGGGGGGTTGGCTTTTGTCTCCAGCCATGTTTGTACATTTTAAACGGAGGAGAGATGCAGCCTCCTCCCAGACTCCCAGGGTTAGGCCTTGAGAAGAGTAATGGAGCGAGGAGAGAGGCTGAGCGCAGATGAAGCTTCAGATGACCTATGGGATCTAGTGTACCATATAACTTCCTAGACATCTGCCTTCTCCCTCAGTATACAGAGAGACTGAAAGAGAAAGGAAGAGAGAGCGAGATAGAGAGAGCAGACAGAGCAGACAGAGAGAGAGAGCAGACGGAGAGAGAGAAGACAGAGAGAGAGAAGACAGAGAGAGAAGACAGAGAGAGAAGACAGAGAGAGATATACAGAGAGAGAGAGAGAGAGAGAGAGGAAAAGAGAGAGAGAAAAAGCAAGAGAGATGTTTTATGATGTCCGTTCCTCTCTGGGAGCGTGGGACAGAAAGGTCCTGAGGAGGGAGAGGGAAGAGGGAGGAATGGAGGGAGAGGGGAGAACAGACAGATTCACTTCAAAGCAGACCTAGCCCAGTGTCATTTAGAGCGTTGTTTTTCCTGCTTTCTGTGTGTTAACTCTTGTCAACTCATCTCTTTCATATTTGCGAGAGAGATTGTTTGTCATGAGATTTGTTATGACAAAGGAATGCGATACTCATATCTCATCGCTTGGGTATATTGATGTGTGTGAATGTACACTCCATATGTATTTGGACAGTGAGGCTTATATTTTACATTTGGCCCTATACTCCAGCATTTAGGATTTGAGTATCTAGTCCCCCAATGTGAAGAAGTCATAAGTATTTGGACAAATTCACTTAGTGTATGAAAGGAGTCAAAAGTTTAGTATTTGGTCCCATATTTTGAGCACACAATGACTACATCAAGATTGTGACTCTACAAACTCGTTGGATGGGTTTGCAGTTTGATTTGGTTGTGTTTTGAGTAATGTTTTGCCCACTGAATGGTGACTGATGACTTGAGTAATTTTCTTTCTAAGTGAGTAGATAAGATGTTTCTGAACATTTCAGAATGAATCTTGATAATTCCATGATCAAGAAAAATCTTGAATGAATCATGAATAATGATGAGTGACATGCCATTCATAGGCTACAACAAAACATGCTAACATCTCACCATTACCAATAACAGGGGAGGTTAGCTTTATTTTGGGGATAAGATATTTATTCATGATTTTTGGGGTATGTTCATATCTGTTATCATGGTAGCATCCACATTAATGTAGAAGTGTTCCGAAACATCTATTTACAATAAAAGTGACTCCAAAATGACACAATAGAGTACTCACCATTCAGTTCCTGTTGGGCAAAACATAACCTGAAACACAACCAAAACAAAACTGCAAATGCATCCAACAAGTTTGTAGAGTCACGGCTTGATGTAGTCCTGGCTTGCGCGCTAGGAATATGGGACCAAACACAACACGTTTGACTACTTAATACATTAGAAGTAATGTTGGGGAGCTACATGTAGTTCAACTAGTAATTAAGCTACATTTTATAGTATCTTGGTGGTAGTTTAGTTTATCTTGGTAGGGTTTTCAGAAGTTAATTACTGTTTTGCCATGTAGTGGTGTAGCTAACCACTGGAACTACACACTACTATTTTTGCAAAATGAAAAGAAAAATATGGCTGAAGTAGGCAAGAATTTATTTTATTTTTCGGCATCAGACCTGCATAATTCTCACTTGAAACATAGTTTTTGTGTATAACCCCTAATTGTAACTCCTAACCCTAACCATAAACCTAACCCCTAGCCTAGCTAATGTTAGCCACCTAGCCACCTAGCTAACGTTAGCCACAGACATTGGAATTCGCAACCTATCATACGTTTTGCATTTCACATGCATTGTTACGTCTACTGCTGTGTCCAGGTTGCAGCACTGGAGTACAGAGCCAAATACATTTTTTTCTAGCTTCACTGTCCAAATAAATACAGAGGGTAGTGTATGTGTGTGTGTGTGTGTGTGTTATTGTCATTACCACAGGACAAACATGACACTGAGGGTGTGGTGTGTTTTGCTACAAAGCTGGTACAATCTGGGTAAAGTGTGTGTGTACTGTATGTGTGTGTAGACTCAAGGGTTGTGTGTTGATTTGAACCGTGCATCTAGGTGTTTTGTGTGTTGATTTTGAATCCAGTGCAGGAGAGAAATACTCCTAAACAAATGTGTGTGTGCACAGATCAAATTCACCAACAACCAACCAATGATCGGACCAACCGACCAGTAACTACAGCCAACTGGAAGCACACGGAGCACAGCTCAGATACACAGAGCCCGTCCGGCCCCTGCCAAGACGAATGGATTCAGTTTAACATTGGCAGATACAATATGTTCTTTGTATTTGTAAAAAGGAGAAAAGGGAGGAGAAGTGGAGGGAGGGTGGTTTGGGTTTTGAGCAGAGGGATTTGGTGGTGGGTTGGAGGGAGAAGGAGGAGGGGGTATTTAAAAGAACAGGAAACCAAGCGAGAGCACCTGACGCACATGATAAGTATCAAGGCCTTTGCCACGTGCCAAAGCCTTTCCAGGGGGGGGGGGGCAGGGACAGGCGCTCCCCACCGCCTAATCTCCTTCACTGAGTAGGCGTGCTCTCAAAGCTGCTTTTGTTTCAGAGCTACTTTCACAAGGAGGTACAATCCGCGTCCGTATGGGGCGGGTGGCCTCTTTCTCTCTCCACCCCACCTCTCAGCCCCTCATCCATCTCTCTCACTCCACCCTCCTAAGCACTGTTGTTGGGAGTGCCATTTTCCTAGTCCCCTGACCCGGGCCATCAGGGCCCACATACAGTGCAGCAGACGGACAGAATGACAGCTGGAGGGACGGGAGGGGGGGTTATTTGATTTACTGATCACCCTGTTTGGACATGACTGAGGAGCTGTGAGGGGGAATGTGTGGGAACAGTGACGGCTTTCATGTAGAGAGAGAGAAAAAAACACCTCGACATCAATTCAGACGGAAACGTGCGATGGCTTTGAAATCACGGTGGTGGGCCCATTAGCGTTTTTTCACGTTGAACGATGTGAGAGTCGGCAACATGTCACCGAACACCAGATACACGCGTGGATAAACAGGCTAGTAGCAGGGTAAAGAGGTGAATTAGGAGACTGATGAGTTACCTGTCAGACTGCTGAGGCAGCAGTGAATTAGCTATCATGTTGTTGCTCCTGTTGTTCTCACAGCAATGCGGATGCGTGGAAGTCTGTATCACGGAATAAGAGCCTGTCAGTTAGTGAATAAATGGCTCTACATAGGTACCTCTTGGTCTTATCATCACCGTGGTGTGGAAAATGTAACAATCATGTCTTTTATAGGGAGCATCTTACAGCATTCCACATTACTATCAGCGACAGAATGAAATAGAACATCTATTGTATTGTAACTCTACGAGTCCTTCGCAGACTGAGTCTAACCCCTATTTAGTCGGCTCCATCAAGCTGTCACCACACATGAGGATGCCACTCCAGTCTGGCTGTCAGAAACACATATCATAATCATTTTATTTCACAAATCTGCCAGTAAAGCCTTGTGGATGTTGAATAAAACTAGGGACCTGGGAGTGAGGTCCTGTAAAATATTGGGCCAGTTGCCTTTTTCAGCAAATGTCCTTGGTGACAGCTGGAAGTCCTCCCCTCTTTACTGGTCCCCAGCATGGTGGCCCAGGGGACGAGAGTGGCAACAAACACACCAAACACACACATGCAGGCACATGCAAGGACACACACACGAGCACACACGCATACCCACCCAGACACACGCACACGGCTGTTCCTCCAGGACCATTATTTCTCCAAAGAGCCTTTACGATACTACTACACTTCGATGCGAATTTGCATCTGAAATGAAACCTTGGTAGTCAACCTCCCTGTGAAACTGACAATAAGTACTTCAACCGTAATATTCGTCTAACTCCGTTAGTGTTGTGTTGCGAGGAAGCAACTTGTTCAACCAATGTAACAATGACTCCTGACATCTCTCCCCACCTTCATCAACATGCCAATGACTCAATGGGACAAACATGGCATCATCTGTTCACCAGCCTGGTCTTCAAGCCCTGCCCTACCCTGGAAACCTGTTGCTGGGTCTGTCTGTGATTCCCTCTGGCTGTCTGTCTGTCGCCACACTCACCAGGCCTGTTGGCAGCTGGTAGCTAAAACACTGTTACCAACCAACCATGCACGGTGCCCCAACAAGGGAGGTTTACAAGTGTGGTTTAAATGACAGGGACACATGGGGCTGGGGTGCCTGGGGGCTGTTTGACTGGGGGCTTGGGGTCCACGGCGTCCTCGGGCTAGTCCTGAGCTCCCCTGTGTGGCCAACAGGAGAGGCTTTATGGGGGGAGAGGTGGCCCCTGGACCAGCTGCTACCACACATTGCCACCACAACCAGTCATGGTAGCTAGCCACATGGTTGCATACCAGGCAAGGGAAGTGGCTGTTTTAAACCAAATAATGTTTGTCTTCCTCTAGCCTGGTCCCAGATCTGTTATTGCTGTCTATCCAACTCAAGACAGCACAAACGGATCTGGGACAAGGCTAGTCTTCCCCTGCTAGTCTTTGTCTTGGTACTAATCAGAGCGTTGGCCTATTATGTTAAATCTCATGAAATAAATGGCATCACTTAGCTACAGGTCAAAGGTTATTGAGATACTAACTCCTACATCTGTTTGGGTGTCATTAGCAACAAAGGCAGCCTCTTGTCAGACATGATATCAGGCACAGATAACGCCTGCCTGGCCGGTGGTCCAACCAACACCCAAACCCTGACTGATCTGAAGCGAATCACAAGACAAACACAGTGAAGTAAACAATCCAGTCAGAGCCAGTCAGTGCAATGTAAACAGAGTCAGAGAGAGAGCCAGTTGTTTGGGGTTGAAGGAATGGGGGACGGTGCACCACTCCAGACAGAGTGGGGTCTGGGTCGGAACGTGTGCCTGACCATCAGCTGTCTCCCAGTGACTCAAGGCAAAGCAGTGCCCAGACTGTGGCCCTGCCTGGCGCTCGGGTCGGTGACAAGGCCAGCCAGCATGCCAGCTGATCCAGCCCCCCGTCACCACTGGAGAGCCCCATAAGCAGCATTAAATCAGATAAAGCCAGTTTTATGCTATATGGCCTCCCAGGAACAGCTGGCTCAGAGAGAGAGAGAGAAGAAAGAGGGAGAGATAGACAGAAAGAGAGAGAGCTCTGTCGTCCCCTCGTCTGTTTCCAAATATAGTCCGTGTCTCCCACTCACTCTCTGTTTTTGTTATTGTGGCTTTTGTCCTTCATTGAAGACGCAGACATGAGAAAAACATTTACGTTTGGAGTATCGCTTTTGTAAAGACGTTTGTTTGGCTTCCATCGGGTGATGGTGGCGTCTCAGATGGTGAAGGGAAAGAGGAAGGTAACTATATACGATGGAGTCGTCTGGTTGGCTAGCGACAGTGTGACCGATTCTGAAGTCGTCTGGTTGGAGCTTGGAGTAATGCACTTAGATTTGACTGGGGAACGAACATGACTTTGGACTCCCCTTCGTCACAACCCCACCTCCCCAAAAAAAAACATTTTTGCAGAACTGAATGACAGACCAATTTGTTACACAACTTTAACAAGGCTCTAAGGTGAAATATTAAAATGGCTATTTACTATATTATAAGTCCAAGATGTTATTTCTAACTCTGTCACCTCTATCACAACCCAACATTCTTCCCGCAAGACCAACAACCACCATGGCAGCTACTGTAGTCAAAACAAGCTCTTGATAAGGCTAAATGAAACTATTCCAGCCACTTGGCTACGCTGGCCAGTAACATTCTGTGCCTCCAAGCCCACCGGCACCGCAGTAATATCAACATGAAAATATACAATGTATTTTTTTTTCTTTCAATAAAAGTGACTGTTCTGTTCGGCATCCCAGGTATTTGTCTAATCAGTCTGGGCTATGTTTTTGTTGTCTGGTCTGTGCGTTCACCCCCAGCATTCCCTAGATGCTAATCATCATCAGATCCTTCAGACACAAACAGGAAGGTATTTAATCAGAACATCAGTAACTAGTTCCATCTCAGAGAGAGGCCTCTCTTTCTCTCATACACTGGGATACAGGAGAGAGGGGGAGAGAGGGAGGGAGGGAGGGAGGGAGGGAGGGAGAGAGAGAGAGAGAGACAGAGAGAGAGAGAGAGAGAGAGAGAGAGAGAGAGAGAGAGAGAGAGAGAGAGAGAGAGAGAGAGGAGAGAGAGAGAGAGAGAGAGAGAGAGAGAGAGAGAGAGAGAGAGAGAGAGAGAGAGAGAGAGAGAGAGAGAGAGGAGAGAGAGAGAGAGAGAGAGAGAGAGAGAGAGAGAGGAGAGAGAGAGAGAGAGAGAGAGAGAGGAGAGAGAGAGAGAGAGAGAGAGAGAGAGAGAGAGAGAGAGAGAGAGAGAGAGAGAGAGAGAGAGAGAGATGCACAGCTGCCCGGGCACAATCGACCTCACAGTACCTACTCAGTCTGCGGCACGTCATTGGAAAAGGCCAATTGCCTCTTGTCCGTATGATGGTAAAAGCGGGTTGGAGAAGAAAAAAAACCACACATACAGAAATAGAGCCTTAGTCACTTAGCTGCTGTTCTGAATGGCAAATACTGTACTCACATAGAGCCTGCACACCAACAACAGGCCCCTTAATGCCAAAGGGCCAAGAATTCATCACACTAAAGATGTATTAAACTCTGTGGACTATTATAGTTTCTAAAGCATGAATGAGAGAATTCAGCTCTGTATTTAGCTGTGGACACAGACTGTGTGATACTGGGCTTTCACAGGGCACAGGCTGTAGCAACACACACACATGTGCACGCACACATACACTCAAAATATCAGCCTGACTCTGGCGCTCTGGCCCTCTGGCTCTCTTAGTCCCCTCAGCCCAGCCCAGCCTGACAGCTGAGGGTCCAGCCCAGGGGGAGAGAGAGTGGTACCTGTCCCACACCGTTATCGGGGGAGCAACAGGTGGAAGTGCAGTATGTGTGTGAGCAGGGCTGGGCTGGGGGGACAGAGAGAGCCAGAGCACCAGAGCCAGAGCACCAGAGCCAGGCTGATATTTTTTTGCCTGTAGTTAAAAGGGGAGTGGGCGGCCTGTGCCCATCAAACACAACCCCCTGCCTCTCTCCCTGCATCCCCCCACAAGGAAGCAGTCAGGAAAGATCACAGTCCTCATTTAGGCAGCCTGTTGATTTAAAGGGCGGGGGGCAGACCCACTCAGGAAATTACTGCAGGTAGCTCTTTTAAAGTTCCTCCATACTGAATTAGGCCTTTCTATTTTTAACATGAAATTGGCACACTATGCCACTGTCTGACTGAATGAGATGGTTCCTCTCTGATGGCAGCCAGGGTTACAGAGAGAGAGAGAGAGAGAGAGAGCGAGAGAGCGAGAGAGAGCGAGAGAGAGAGAGAGAGAGAGAGAGAGCGAGAGAGAGAGAGAGAGAGAGAGAGAGAGAGAGAGAGAGAGAGAGAGAGAGAGCGAGAGAGAGAGAGAGAGAGAGAGAGAGAGAGAGAGAGAAAAAAATAAGCCATTGGTCGCACGATTTCTTAAGAACGCAGCTACACATAGCCTGCATCCCAAATGGAAACCATATTCCTTATATGGTGTACTAATTTTGTCCAGGGCTCAGTGCAATTGTTTTTAAAGATATACATTACCAGTCAAAAGTTTGGACACACCTACTCATTCAAGGGTTTTTATGTGTTTTCCTATTTTCTACATTGTAGAATAATAGTAAAGACATCAAACTATGAAATAGCACATATGGAATCATGTAGTAGCCAAAAAAGTGATAAACAAATCAAAATATATTTTATATTTGAGATTGTTCAAAGTAGCCACCCTTTGCCTTGATGACAGCTTTGCACACTCGTGGTATTCTCTCAACCAGATTCACGAGGAATGCTTTTCCAACAGTCTTGAAGGAGGTCCCACATATGCTGAGCTCTTGTTGTCTGCTTTTCCTTCACTCTGCGGTCCAACTCATTCCAAACCGTTTCAATTGGGTTGAGGTCGGGTGATTGTGGAGGCCAGGTCATCTGATGCAGCACTCCATCACTCTCCTTCTTGGTCAAATAGCCCTTACACAGCCTGGAGGTGTATTTTGGGTCATTGTACTGTTGAAAAACAAATGATAGTCCCACTAAGCCCAAACCAGATGGGATGCATATCGCTGCAGAATGCTGTGTTAGCCATACTTGAATTGTAAATAAATTACTGACAGTGTCACCAGCAACAACATCACACCTCTTCCTCCATGCTTCACGGTGGGAACCACACATGTGGAGATCATCAGTTCATCTACTCTCAGAAAGACACAGTAGTTGGAACCAAAAAACTCAAATTTGGACTCATCAGACCAAAGGACAGATTTCCACCAGTCTAATGTCCATTGCTCATGTTTCTTGGCCCAAGCAAGTCTCTTCTTCTTCTTAGTGTCCTTTAGTAGTGTTTTTATTTGCAGCAATTTGACCATGAAGGCCTGATTCACACAGTCTCCTCTGAACAGTTGATGTTGAGATGTGTCTGTCACAACACAACTGATTGGCTCAAACGCATTAAGAAGGAAAGAAATTCCACAAATTAACTTTTAACAAGGCACACCTGTTAATTTAAATGCATTCCAGGTGACTATCTCATGAAGTTGGTTGAGAGAATGCCAAGAGTGTGCAAAGCTGTCATCAAGTGAAAGGGAAGCTACTTTGAATAATCTTAAAAATATAAGATATATTTTGATTTTCTTAACACTTTTTTGGCTACTACATGATTCCATGTGTGTTATTTCATAGTTTTGATGTCTTTACTATTATTCTACAATGTAGAAAATAATAACAATAAAGAAAAACCCTGGAATGAGTAGTGTCCAAACTTTTGACTGGTACTGTATATACTTAAATCATACTTCATTAATACATTTAATTAAATAGAAGTATGTCCATGATATATATACTTTAGAATATTTAAAAATATCTAAATTATATCTATTTTTTTGCATTTAATTTCAACTTTATTAGCATTGAAGTATATTAAATGCATTTCAAATTATCTAAACTGGGACACTTTTTTGTCCTTCAGTGTTTTCTTAAGTATGTTGGATAAAGAGCAAAACAAATATACCTTAAGTAAATTTTCTTTGTATTTCTCATAAATTAGAAGTACTGTATACAAACATTCTAATTCAGTGTTAATGAACGTTTGATGTAGTTGACCAATCAACATCATTGTATTATTAGTATACTAGCATGAGCAATTAAATGGTATTTGAATTAGAATCCCTGTATTTTCTTTACAAATAAAGTGTATTTATGTGCTTCAAGTATGGTTTTACAAATAGACCTACTCAATTATCACATTGGCTATTGTTTTGAGACATTTAAAGGTTACCTTGATAAGCCAAGGCATCATCTCAGCCAATGTTACAACAGGCTATTTACAAAACAGTTGTTGCTGGAGCAGCAATTTACAAGTAACATATTCGATAACTTTGCACCAGTGGCATTTTTCACTTTTTAGTTATTCACATATCGGTGATAAATTAACATTAAAAAAAATGTGTGATGTGTAATTAAAAGTACAACATTACCCAGTTGGAAAATTAACATCAAAACATTTCAATAAGAGAAATATGAGGAAAAACATAATATTCTAAATAAAAACTTCAGCTGCAGAAAAGGAAGCAAGGTAATATGCAAATGTTTTTTTGAAAGTATACTTAAATATAATTTTATTTTGAATATTTCAATAATACATTTTTTTCCACTCCATATACAATCATATACATACGAACAACAACTTACAGATACACACAATGACTATGTCTCATCTGCCCAGACCCTCATGCTCAGACCCCCATCTGTAGTGCCTGCATTATTGTTTGACACTTGGCCATAAATTTGATCAATTTGTTTTTCTCGGTCGACCATGCTATTTACAATATTTCAATAATACATCTTTATATTTTTCCATTGTGTTAATGATGGCGGATTGTTTGATTTCCAATATACGTTTTTTTTAAGATGAATGATGAGAAGAGAATCATCTAGCCCATCTTTCCAGAGCTCTAACCTGAAGATCACTGATGTCATGATTCAACATTGTTTTTTTATGAGTGCCCAGTTGTCTTGAAAGCACCATAAATTCATAAAATGCCAGACTTGGATGACAAAGTTTCCTGACAAAATTTGCCCACAAGAAAGACTGCCACACCACCTTTTTCAAGTGAGCACAGCACAACAAGGTAAGTCCAAAAATGTCTTGTATGCTGCTGCATATATGATGTAATATGCCAGGGAGATATGTATACTGTAGCTAAGGAAGTTTTGTATATATTCCCTATCATATGTATAACATTTTCTGACTCAAATAAGATTGCCTCAAGGTTGCTCTGATGTCTAAAAGATTTCAAATCAACATTTTGTGATATAGAACTTTTAAGTTGCATGTATTTGAAACCATTGGTCAGTCCAAAATTACTTTTTAATTATGTCATGGAAATAAATGTATTTCTTAAACCTGGTTTAAGGTTAAGGTCTATTTCTTAAACCTTAAACCTGTTGTATTCGGTGCATGTGACAAATTAAATTTGATTTGATATTTTCTTGTGCTATGAAAAAGTATACTCAGGAAGCATGGTCCTCACCTGTGCATGTTCCCTTACGTGGAATAAACAATCATTATCATTGTCAACTTTCTCTTTCTCTGCACTCTTCTGAACAGAAATTCAGAAAGTACTTTAGATTTAACTGAAATTATACTTAGTGTACTTGATCACTCAGAAGCAGTTTCATAAAAAAATGTTGCAACTTAAAAACCACCAAGTGTATTTTGAATGGGTATACTAAATTACAATTATAGCATATGAAATTGAAGTACACTTTTAATAAGTGTGTTTAAGTGTAATGATAGTGAACATATAGACGAGGGAGGAAGAATTTTTTTCATGAGCATGGCCTTATTTCTATTACAGCATATTGGATGACTGTCATTCATATTCCATTCACCCAGTTCAACGTAACAGCGAAAGGTCTAGGCTACTACATGATACTAACATTTTCCCTAAACCCATCATCAGGTTGCCTAACAGGTTGAGAGACAAATTTGAGGTGACATTCAATACCGCCTTGCACACACTTGCCTACATCTAGCTGATGTAGGGTGTAATCATTAGTTCAACAGCTGCAAATGAGAGTTTCTATTGGACAAATTCAGGTATGTTTATCCCCATTTTGTTCCGTTTGCTTCCGTTTAAGAAATGTTTTTCAACAGAATCAGCGAAATGAATACACCCCTGACCATGTGTAAACACAGTTCACTTTCATAGCAGCCACATTGTATTCCTTCTCGCATGCGCTCTACCTCCTCTCACCTCTTCCTTTCGCTTGTGGACTTCAATGTACAACACATCAGCTATATGTGGCCAGGCAAAAAAACCTTTCCAAGCCAAACCGCTACACACAGCCTACATCATTGTCACCATAATTGCTAAAGTAATGTCATAGTCAGCATATATAATAGAACTAATGCGTTACTAAACTCGCTACAATCATACAGTAAAGTTAGTGTACAGTCAGTAAGCAGTTACACCTGCGGGCCCCGGTGGCAATAAATTAGTAAAACCAGAAGCTTACCTTGACTTGGAAGAGTTCCAGTGTTGTGTTGGAAAGTCATAGCCAGCTAGCTAACATAGCTGCATTTGCTAGCGAAGAAAGTGAAACTGAAAGTGAAAAAAATGACAATCCATCTCTCTCTCTCTATTTCTCTCTTGTTTCTCCTTCATCTTGGAAGAAATTAATTTGTTCTAAACTGTTCAACTATTGTCTTTCTCTCTTTGAGTCAACTATTCAACACATTTTATGCACTGCAGTGTTAGCTAGCTGTAGCTTATGCTTTCAGTACTATATTCATTCTCTGATCCTTTGATTGGGAGGACAGGTTGGAGGACATCCTCTGGAAGTTGTCATATTTACTGTGTAAGTCTATGGAAGAGGGTGAAACCTATGAGCCTCCTAGGTTTTGTATTGAAGTCAGAGGAGGATGGAAGCTAGCTGTCCTCCGGCTACACCATGGTGCTACCCTACAGAGTGCTGTGGAGGCTACTGTAGACATTCTTTGCAAAATAATGTGTTTTAATCAATTATTTGGTGTCGTGATTATATTTAGTTTAGTTTTATCTAAAAACAAAAACTTTTTACATGTTTCACTATTTGTATTTTTATTAAATTCACTGTCCACCTGAGGAGGAGCTTTCACTGAAGAAAATTAACCCCAATCATGCTCATAATTATGTTTCATTATGCCCATTAGTGCTTGTTGTTCATGGTAAAAACATGTTTTTTTAAGTGAAGACATTCCTGTCCTGATAACTGCGTGTGGAACACAATGCCATGGTAAACCACTCACTGCACTGCAGACATGTCTAACACAACAATGTTATTTTTAAATATTAAAATATATGTATTTTTATGAAATTCACTGAGGAGGATGGTCCTCCCCTTCCTCCTTCGAGGAGTCTCCACTGGTCTGACTGTACCTCAACAGCTGAGTACACTGTCACACAACTGGGTAAAAACTGTTGAGAAGCCTTTTTGTCCTAGACTTGGCACTCCGGTACCGCTTGCCATGCGGGAGTAGAGAGAATAGTCTATGAGTGGGGTGGCTGGGGTCTTTGACAATTTTTAGGGCCTTCCTCAGACACCGCCTGGTGTAGAGGTCCTGGATGGCAGGCAGCTTAGCCCCAGTCATGTACTGGGCCATACGCACTACCCTCTGTAGTGCCTTGCAGTCGGAGGCCGAGCAGGTGCCGTACCAGGCAGTGATGCAACCAGTCAGGATGCTCTCGATGGTTCAGCTGTAGAACCTTTTGAGGATCTGAGAACCCATGCCAAATCTTTTTAGTTTCCTGAGGGGGAATAGGCTTTGTCGTGCCCTCTTCACGACTGTCTTGATGTGTTTGGACTATTCTAGTTTGTTGGTGATGTGGACACCAAGGAACTTGAAGCTCTCAACCTGCTCCACTACAGCCCCGTTGATGAGAATGGGGGCGTTCTCGGTCCTCCTTTTCCTGTAGTCCACAATCATCTCCTTAGTCTTGGTTACGTTGAGGGATAGGTTGTTATTCTGGCACCACCCGGCCAGGTCTCTGACCTCCTCCCTATAGGCTGTCTCGTCGTTGTCGGTGATCAGGCCTACCACTGTTGTGTCATCTGCAAACTTAATGATGGTGTTGGAGTCGTGCCTGGCCACACAGTCGTGGGTGAACAGGGAGTACAGGAGGGGACTGAGCATGCACCGCTGAAGGGCTCCAGTGTTGAGGATCAGTGTGGCAGATGTGTTGCTACCTACCCTCACCACCTGGGGTCGGCCCATCAGGAATCCAGGATCCAGTTGCAGAGGGAGGTGTTTAGTTCCAGGATCCTTAGCTTAGTGATGAGCTTTGAGGGTACTATGGTGTTGAACACTGAGCTGTAGTCAATGAATAGCATTCTCACGTAGGTGTTCCTTTTGTGCAGGTGGGAAAGGGCAGTGTGGAGTGCAATAGAGATTGCATCATCTGTGGATCTGTTTGGGCCGTATGCAAATTGGAGTGGGTCTAGGGTTTCTGGGATAATGGTGCTGATGTGAGCCATTACCAGCCTTTCAAGCACTTCATGGCTATGGACGTGAGTGCTACGGGTCTGTAGTCATTTAGGCCAGTTGCCTTAGTGTTCTTGGGCACAGGGACTATGGTGGCCTGCTTGAAACATGTTGGTATTACAGACTCAATCAGGGACAGAATGAAAATGTCAGTGAAGACACCTGCCAGTTGGTCAGCACATGCCCGGAGCACACATCCTGGTAATCAGTCTAGCCCCGCAGCCTTCTGAATGTTGACCTGTTTAAAGGTCTTACACACGTTGGCTACGAAGAGCGTGATCACACTGTCGTCCGGAACAGCTGATGCTCTCATGCATGCCTCAGTGTTGCTTGCCTCGAAGCGAGCATATAAGTGATTTACCTCATCTGGTAGGCTCGTGTCACTGGGCAGCTCGCGGCTGTGTTTCCCTTTGTAGTCTGTAATAGTTAGCAAGCCCTGCCACACACATAAGACGAGCGTCGGAGTAGGTGTAGTACGATTCAATCTTAGCCCTGTATTGACGCTTTGCCTGTTTGATGGTTCATCGGAGGGCATAGAAGGATTTCTTATAAGCTTCCGGGTTAGAGTCCCGCACCTTGAAAGCGGCAGCTCTACCCTTTAGCTCAGTGCGAATGTTGCCTGTAATCCATGGTTTCTGGTTGGGGTATGTACGTACAGTCACTGTGGGTACGACGTCCTCGATGCACTGATTGACAAAGCCAGTGATTGATGTGATTTACTCCTCAAAGCCATCGAATGAATCCCGGAACACGTTCCAGTCTGTGATAGCAAAACAGTCCTGTAGTTTAGCATCTGCTTCATCTGACCACTTTTTTATAGGCCGTGTCACTGGTGCTTCCTTATTTATTTTTTGCTTGTAAGCAGGAATCAGGAGGATAGAATTGTGGTCAGATTTACCAAATGGAGGGCGAGGGAGAGCTTTGTACACGTCTCTGTGTGTGGAGTAAAGGTGATCTAGAATTGTTTTCCCTCTGGTTGCACACATGTTGATAGAAATTAATTAGGTAGAACTGATTTACATTTCCCTGCATTAAAGTCTATGGCCAAAAGGAGCGCTGCCTCTGTGTGAGCGGTTTCCTGTTTGCTTATTTCCTTATACAGCTGACTGAGTGCAGTCTTAGTGCCAGCATCCATCTGTGGTGGTAATTAAACAGCTACGAAAAGTACAGATGAGAACTCTCTTGACAAATAGTGTGGTCTGCAGTTTATCATAAGATAGTCTACTTCAGGCAAGCAAAATTTGGAGACTTCCTTAGATTTCATGCACCAGCTGTTGTTTACAAATATGCACAGACCGCCCCCCCCCCCCACCCCCCTCGTCTTCCGGAGTGTGCTGTTCTATCTAGCCGGTGCAACGGTGCATAGTATATCCCGTTAGCTGAATATCCATGTCATCATTAAGCCACAATTCCGTGAAACATAAGATGTTACAGTTCTTGATGTCCCGTTGGTAGGATATTCATGATCGTACCTCGTCTAATTTATTGTCCAATGATCGCACGTTGGCGAGTGATATTGACGGTAATGGCAGATTTCACACTCGCCTTCTGCGGATTCTTACAAGGCACCCCGCTCTGTGTCCTCTGTACCTGCGTCTCTTCCTCTTGCTAATAACTGGGATGTTGGCCTTGTCAGGTGTTTGGAGTACATCCTGTGCGTCTTGCTTGTTGAAGAAAAAATCTTTGTCTAATCCGAGGTGAGTGATGGCTGTCCTGATATCCAGAAGCTCTTTTTTTGCCGTAAGATATGTTGGCAGAAACATTATGTACAAAATAAGTTACAAATAACGCGAAAACCCCCCACATAATAGCAGAATTGGTTAGGCGCCGTAAAACTGCTGCCATTTCTTCCGGCGCCATTTTTTTTTACAACTGTTTAGAATGATGATATGACACATTATGATTAATAAGTTGACTGTTTATAGATGTGATAGGTAAAGACCTTTAGAGTTTAATTTGGGAGATGGTAACTCTTTAAAGAACCGCTCTTGTGATGTACCAGATCCTAATGAGTTAATTACTACATGATTCATTTAATCGGGTGACAATTAAACATAGTTAGTTAATTAGATAAATAACAGTCTTCAAATGAATGTTAAAGTCAAGTCACGACAAGATGAACGAAATTAAGTACAGTGAGATCCTTGATGAAAACCTACTCCAGAGCGCTCAGGACCTCAGACTGGGGCAAAGGTTCACCTTCCAACAGGACAAGGACACTAAGCAAACAGCCAAGAAAACGCAGGAGTGGCTTCTGGACAAGTCTCTGAATGTCCTTGAGTGGCCCAGCCAGAGCCTGGACTAGAACCCGATCAAACATCTCTGGAGAGACCTGAAAATAGCTGTGCAGCGACGCTCCCCAAAGATGCTTCAACAAAGTACTGAATAAAGGGTCTGAATACTTATGTAAATGTTATATTTCCAATTTAAAAAATGTATAAATTTGCAAACATTTCTGAAAAACTGTTTTTGCTTTGTCATTATGGGGTATTGTGTGTAGATTCATGAGGGGGAAAAACGATTGAATCAATTTTAGAATAAGGCTGTAACGTAACAAAATGTGGAAAAAGTCAAGGGGTCTGAATACTTTTACGAATGCACTGTATGTGTATCAACTCAAAAGTGCTAGCACCTGCAGAATTAACCTGTACTTCCAGCATGTGAATCAGTACTCCTGTGAGGGGTTAAACTTAACTGTGCCTTAGTCTGGCTGCTGGTTCAAAGAGAGCAATAGGGACTGTGAAATGACCTCCTCTACACTCCTCTTCTGCTCTTCAGACAATGGCCAATGAGGCCAGACGTGAAAACACAGGGCCTCCACGGTAATGTAGTTATAATGCTAATAAAGAGACAGGCTGTCAGGGCCAATAACTCAGTAGGATCAATAGTCAGTCTCTGATGGGAAAGGATGTCCACCTGCCTGACTGTCTGTCAGCCTATCCGCTTGTCTGTCTGTCTGTCTGCTTCTCTGCCTGCCTGTCTGTCTGCCTGTCCACCTGTCCGTCTGCCTGTCTGTCTATCCCCATGTCTGTCTTGTCTGCAGAATGTGCCTCCTTCCACTATATTTATAACCCTGGAGTGAAAACTCTGTTGTCAAAATAATGGCTATTTATTCTGAAAATAAAATAAAAACGGGGGGGGGGGGGTGCAAACAAACACTTCAGGAAGGAACACAGGGTCGGCTTTTCCGGAGAAAATATAATCCAAACAAAAACAGACAGACAGCTGCCCTTCTGACCCCAGCTTTGTCATGGCAACGCCAGGGCTGTATTCACAATGAGTCTTAGAGCAGGAGTGCTGATCTAGGATCAGTTTGACCTTTAAGACTCCATGGGTTTGGGGGGACCTGGACACTCCCACTGAGACGCTTTGTGAATACAGGCCCAGCCTAGGACTCATGAAGTCACAAAGCAGCAAGACGGAGGCAGCAGCCCTTATGGGAGACAGGAGGGAGAGTGAGAAACAAGACTAAGTACCTCAGGAGTAATTATTATACAGTTTCACAAGTCTATGTCAATTATTTAGTAGTGAATTACCACAGGCATAACTACTACACCTGTACCACACACAATGGGAAGTAAGTAGAATTACATGAAGTTGTACAGTAAAAGTTGCAAAAGGTGCTAGGAGAACTTATTTCACAATTCTGACAATTTAATAAATGGTTCAACGCTAAGAAAGATGTCAAATGAAAAACAGAAACCTTTCTTCATCCTTCAAGTTTATGGACTAGCGTTATGCTAAGAGCTTGGGGCCGTTTGGCAAAGGATTACAGTATAGTTAATGGAAAACATGAACTAACAGCAAATAACAGCATCCTTGTGTTTGTTGAGAACCGATCTCTCTGTATTTCATTGGGGGATTTTCCCAACATGATTTCCCAGCTGTCAATAAACATCAGTGATGTTTTTACAATGCACTTTCGTGCACTGTGTCAGTTAGTCGGGGTCCCCTCATGGCCCTATAGGACCTCTGGGTATTGAATTCATTTCAGACTAAATCAATTGGATATACACTATTTTTGGAGATCAGTGTGCTAAGTTCACCAACCAGGCACTTGAATAAAATGCCTATGGTATTTCAGTGCACAGCTAGGTCTGTGGAGTAGAGCGTAGAGTTTGATCCCATGAGGTTCAGTTGGTAGAGCATGGCGCTTGCAACGTTAGGGTTGTGGGTTCGATTCTCACCGGGGCCAGTGCGAAAACATTTGCAAATGCGTGCACTCACTACTTTACGTTGCTGTGGATCAGCCCGTCTGCTAAATGACTAACCTATTAATGTACTACTTTCACAACCTGAGCGATATGCTGACTTTATGTGCATGTTAAGAGGCCTGTGTATCACATTTAGCCCTCATCCCTTTGGCCCATAAAGAAGACAGTGTTAAATATCTGTCATTGAGGCTTGTTGAAGGCAGACAGACAGACCAGGGCCCCAAGAGGCTGAAGGCAGCAGGAGTGTGCTGTTCTGGTCCCCCAGGGGCCCCTCCTTCTCCCCTCTCTCTCAGCCCTCCAGCCTCTGTCTGGCTGCAGCTTGGGAAGGCATCAGTGAGGGCCAGGGGCTGGGTTGTGGCTGGCTATTGAAACACATGCAGCAGACAGGTGGTCTTTCACTTTCCTCCTCTGTCTCTCTCTGCACATCTGGAGCAAGCTGGTGGGCGAAGCAGCAGAGAGAGGGAGGGAAAGAGAGAGTGAAACAGACAGAGGGAGAAGGAGAGAGAACGAAAGAAAAGAAACAGCCGTACGTGAAGAGAAAGAGCGCAAAAGACAGACGTTGAGGGCGAAAGAACAGAAGAGAGCGAGGCAGAAAGAGAACAAGAGTAAAGAGGAGAGAGAAAGAGAGCGAAAGCGGCTTCCAGTTTAACCAGAAAGTGCAGCTGCAGTCCTGATGACAAATCATTTCCCAGACACCGCTCATTTCCAAAAGCCAGGAAATTTCCACTCGATTCATGTGTTGGATCTGATTACCTGTCCACATGCAGAAAATACACTCGCAGCGCACTGCAGACCTAATTACAGATATGATTGATCATCAGGCACCAAATATCAGTCACACACCCTTGGCAAACACCGCGCCAGCTACACCGCTCACACTCCTCTAAAGTGGAGAAAAGGACAACTGGAGGAAAAGAGTAATAGCTGGAACTTAACACATATCTCACATTCCTTATTCATATAAATAACATTTATGTGAGCTGAATTAAATAAATACAATAAAAGAGAAGTCCAGGCCCTTGAACTTTATTTGTTCTGGGCTGCCTAGTGGGCAGAGTGCCTCTGACTGACTCCCAGTGCCTTTCTTCATCTATGTGTGTTGGAGAGAGCTTCACAGGAGCACGCTGGTATGTTAACACAGGGGAGAGATTCTTCTCTCTCACAGGCAGCTGTGCAAATCTCCCTGCATGTGTCGGGAGAGAGGTGGAGAGTTTCAGCACTACACCTCCCCTGGACCATGGTCTCCCTCATACCCCTGGATGGATCTCATCTCAGCCCACAGCAGCGCCTTCGCCCGCCAAAACCAACAGCCGCCCTCTGGCCCTCCACGCTCCTGTGGCACGTGGCTCCTGATTCAAACCCAGGGTGGGGTTGCAGGGTGTGGGGTAACGTCATGTCAGTGCCCCTGGTTCTCTTCCAGTCAGTCTCCAGTTCAGTTTCTCCTCTCACCCGCCCAGCTGGCTCCTGGCTTCAGCATCAAAAGGCCTCACAGCGCAGGCTGGAGGAACACTATAGGCCCTCTCCATCCTCATTGTTTTTCTCTCGTTAGCAGACAGGGGCAGGAGTGTGTGTGTGGGGTCAAACGTTCAGGACGTGCAGTTACACAAAGTTCAGCAACTGAGAATGAGAAACAGAGGGAAGAAAGAAAAGCAGAGGAGCGCGCCTCGGCTTACTGGTGGGCCACTGACAGTCAGTCACAAAGGAGGAGGAGGGAAACAGCTCTCCCTTTTCTCTATCAGGAAAGAAAATAAGTTTTGTCCCCACAATACAGGCCTCCCTATTCTACTACCTGAGCAGCATCAACTGGAACAACACGACTGGGACAATACAGTATTCACACATTCTGTCCATTTTATACTATTGTGTAGAGAAAAATTGCTGTAATGTAGAAACCTTCCTGCTCAACACTGAAAAGTCAAAAGGACTTAAGATTGTGATAAAGAGGATTATTCATATAATAATGTGGTATGTATTCTATTGCTTTTTAACTGTCTGCTCAAGGCGTAAGTAGTGACACCGATGTTCCTCTGGGCTTAAAGACTCAAAAGTTCACCAAAGAAATTTCCACTTGCAGAGGTCAAGTTCTTTTCCAATGTGACATTCTTTGTAAAATATTTGAGCAATTCTTTGAATGTGTCTGAATACATCCATTTATGGATCTGACCTCTAGAAATAGACCCGTTCCTATCAAAACAATGGCATGCTCATCTAAGATGATAAGATGCCGATGAGATGAGCTCATTCTGCTGTGTGTGTGTATGAGAGAGTGAGTGAGAGAGAGAGAGAGAGAGAAGGAGAGAGAGGGAGAGAAAGAGTGAAAGAGAGAGAGAGAGAGAGAGAGAGAGAGGGAGAGAGAGAGAGAGAGAGAGAGAGAGAGAGAGAGAGAAAGAGAGAGAGAGAGAAAGAGATGACTAAAAGTGCGGGGGATTGAAGTTTGGTCACCAAAAGGACAGGCGACTGACGTCAGCACACCATTAATGTTTGGTTTGAGTTTCCTGGTCTGTTGGTTTCCACAATATGGGGGGAGTCATTTCTCATTGTTTGTTAGAAACAACCACTGGGCAGACACTGGTTGAATCACGTTGTTTCCACATCATTTCAATGAAATGATGTTGAACCAACGTGGAATAGACGTTGAATTGACGTCTGTGTACAGTGGGAGGGAAGAGAATAGCCTCTCACACACATAGCATCAGAGGACAGCTTTGAGATTAGTGAAATTAGTGAAATTACATTTCATAGATAATAAAACAAGTTGGGGATTTTAAAAACCCATTTCAAACAGTTTGCTTTTTTCTACCGACCTTATCTTTTGGTCAAATTCCTGTGCTTAAACTTTGTCAAAGATCATCAATTGATAAGGCAATTGTTAAAAAGTAGAACATATTCTGCCTGAGTCATCTCTCAAGCAACAACCCTAAAAGCCCTCCATACTTCTTCTGACCTGCTTTTCCCTCCCTCCCTCCCTCCCTCCCTCCCTCCCTCCCTCCCTCCCTCCCTCCACTTCAATCCCTCCCTCCCTCCCTCTGCCTCTCTCTCTCCTTCCCTGTGGACTTTAACAACGTCCCTCTTATTGTAAACCATTCATCTGTTTTATGCTGCGCTGGGACATAAATCACGAGCTCTGATGCCTCCGGCATTCTTTCCCCTGGCCAATGAGCTGGAGATGAGGTGATTTAATATCACAGGGTGCTTTGTAGTGTGCTTTGTCACTGACAGCTCCCTCTGCGCCCTCCACTCTGACGCTAACCGCTAATGCTAACTCCAGCCCACAGCTGGATAGAGCCAGGCGTGGCAGGGAGAGGTGGGGTGGGGAGAGAGGCGAAGGGGTGCAGGGGAGAGAGGCGAAGGGGTGCAGGGGAGAGGGGTGTAGAGGTAAAGGGATAGAGGAGTGGAGGGGGCACAACTGAGTACAGAGATGTGGAGGCATTATCTACAATGCATTTTGTCCACTTCTGATGGTGAAAACTGGACCGTGTGTGTCCACTGCCAGTCACAAGGGCAAGACTTCCTAGGCCGACAAGCAGCTACATAGCAGTGAGCAGAAATGGGTGGAAAACACATGAGCTAGTTAGATCAGTGTTTTTGGATGATGTATTTTGTATTTGTAATGTCACTAAGGACACTATGAAGTTACAGTATGGAGCAAGTGACCACAGTACGTACGGGAGTGACAGAATGGCATGACATCTCTGTGCCGATGTCAACCAGTCACTCAATGCCACACAGATGCCACCCTTCCCCTCCAAGTAAACCCATACTTCACCATGTAGCCACACCCACCATGAGCAACACTTGGCGACAGCAGGGTGCATGCTATGCCATGCCCCGAGACCTTATGCCAAAGAGATGCCCTGCCCGGTACATGTCCTCTCCAACCCTCAATGCCAGAGAGGGGCTAAACCATTTCCATTTAAACCATGCCAACCAGATGCCTATACGTCATGCCAAGAGTATGCACTCCACATCAGAGTAAAGGACTAAAAGACATTGTAGAGGCTTAGCAGTGTCCATTCTAGAAATGCCGTGGTCAATCTATATGTACAGTATCTGCAATACCTAAGGGGACAGTCTGTTGCCCTTGTCAATGCAATTTCCCATGTAGCATTTAAATCAAATCAAATCAATGTTTATTGGTCACGTACACATATTTGCAGATGTTATCGCAGGTGCAGCGAAATGCTTGTGTTTTTAGCTCTAACAGTGCAGTAATACATTGCAATAAAAAACAATACATACACAACATGTCCAAAAGTATGTGGACACCTGCTTATCGAACATCTCATTCCAAAATCACGAGCATTAATATGGTGTTGGTCCCCCCTTTGCTGCTATAACAGCCTCCACTTATCTGGGAAGGCATTCCACTAGATGTTGGAACATTGCTGCGGGGTCTTGATCCATTCAACCACAAGAGCATTAGATAGGTCAAGCAATGATGTTGGGCAATTAGGCCTGGCTAGTGTTCCAATCCATCCCAAATATGTTCGTTGGGGTTGAGGTCAGGGCTCTGTGCAAGCCAGTCAAGTTCTTCCACACCGATCTCGATAAACCCTTTCTATATCGACCTCACTTTGTGCACGCGGCTTTGTCATGCTGAAACAGGAAAGGGCCTTCCCCAAACTGTTGCCACAAAGTTGGAAGCACAGAATCATCTAGAATGTTATTGTATGCTGTAGCGTTAAGATTTCCGTTCACTGGAACTAAGAGGCCTAGCCTGAACCATGAAAAACAGCCCCAGACCATTATTCCTCCTCCACCAAACTTTACAGTTGAGTATGCATTCGGACAAGTAGCGTTCTCCTGGTATCCGCCAAACCCAGATTCTTCCGTTGAACTGCCAGATGGTGAAGTGTGATTCATCACTCCAGAGAACACATTTTCACTGCTCCAGAGTCCGATGGCGGCGAGCTTTACACCACTACAGCTGACGCTTGGCATTGCGCAGGCTTGGAAACCCATTTCATGAAGCTCCCAACGAACAGTTCTTGTGTTGACGTTGCTTCCAGAGGCAGTTTGAAACTCAGTAGTGAGTGTTGCAACCGAGGAAAGACGATATTTATGCGCTACGTGCTTCATCACTCGGCGGTCCGGTTCTGTGAGCTTGTGTGGCCTACCACTCCATGGCTGAGCCGTTATTGCATCATTTACAGTTGACCGAGGCAGCTCTAGCAGGGCAGCAATTTGATGAACTGACTTGTTGGAAAGGTGGCATTCTACGACGGTGCCATGTTGAAAGTCACTGAGCACTTAAGTAAGGCCATTCTACAGCCAATGGTTGTCTATGGAGATTGCATGGCCAAATCCATTCATTTGAAGGGGTGTCCACATACTTTTGTATACATAGTGACCCAAAGCACACCTCCAAGCTGTGTAAGGGCTATTTGAGCAATAAGGAGAGTGATGGAGTGCTGCATCAGATGACCTGGCCTCCATAATCACCCGACCTCAACCCAATTGAGATGGTTTGGGATGAGTTGGACCGCAGAGTGAAGGAAAAGCAGCCAACAAGTGCTCATCATATGTGAGAACACCTTCAAGACTGTTGGAAAAGCATTCCAGGTATTCTCATAAAGCTAGTTGAGAGAATGCCACGAGTGTGCAAAGCTGTCCTCAAGGCAAAGGGTGGCTACTTTGAAGAATCTAAAATCTCAAATATATTTTGATTTGTTTAAAACTTTTTTGGTTACTACATGATTCCATATGTGTTATTTCATAGTTTTGACATCTTCACTATTATTCTACAATGTAGAAAATAGTAAAATAAAGAAAAACCCTTGAATGCGTAGGTGTGTCCAAGCTTTTGAATGGTACTGCATATATACTGCTCAAAAAAATAAAGGGAACACTAAAAAAACACATCCTAGATCTGAATGAATGAAATAATCTTATTAAATACTTTTTTCTTTACATAGTTGAATGTGCTGACAACAAAATCACACTAAAAATAATCAATGGAAATCCAATTTATCAACCCATGGAGGTCTGGTTTTGGAGTCACACTCAAAATTAAAGTGGAAAACCACACTACAGGCTGATCCAACTTTGATGTAATGTCCTTAAAACAAGTCAAAATGAGGCTCAGTAGTGTGTGTGGCCTCCACGTGCCTGTATGACCTCCCTACAACGCCTGGGCATGCTCCTGATGAGGTGGCGGATGGTCTCCTGAGGGATCTCCTCCCAGACCTGGACTAAAGCATCCGCCAACTCCTGGACAGTCTGTGGTGCAACGTGTCGTTGGTGGATGGAGCGAGACATGATGTCCCAGATGTGCTCAATTGGATTCAGGTCTGAGGAACGGGCGGGCCAGTCCATAGCATCAATGCCTTCCTCTTGCAGGAACTGCTGACACACTCCAGCCACATGAGGTCTAGCATTGTCTTGCATTAGGAGGAACCCAGGGCCAACCGCACCAGCATATGGTCTCACAAGGGGTCTGAGGATCTCATCTCGGTACCTAATGGCAGTCAGGCTACCTCTGGCGAGCACATGGAGGGCTGTGCGGCCCCCCAAAGAAATGCCACCCCACACCATGACTGACCCACCGCCAAACCGGTCATGCTGGAGGATGTTGCAGGCAGCAGAACTTTTTCCACGGCGTCTCCAGACTCTGTCACATCTGTCACATGTGCTGAGTGTGAACCTGCTTTCATCTGTGAAGAGCACAGGGCGCCAGTGGCGAATTTGCCAATCTTGGTGTTCTCTGGCAAATGCCAAACGTCCTGCACGGTGTTGGGCTGTAAGCACAACCCCCACCTGTGGACGTCGGGCCCTCTTACCACCCTCATGGAGTCTGTTTCTGACCGTTTGAGCAGACACATGCACATTTGTGGCCTGCTGGAGGTCATTTTGCAGGGCTCTGGCAGTGCTCCTCCTGCTCCTCCTTAAACAAAGGAGGTCTACAATTTCTTTCTGAGCTCTTGGCTGATTTCTTTTGATTTCCCCATGATGTCAAGCAAAGAGGCACTGAGTTTGAAGGTATGCCTTGAAATACATCCACAGGTACACCTCCAATTGACTCAAATGATGTCAATTAGCCTATCAGAAGCTTCTAAAGCCATGACATCATTTTCTGGAATTTTCCAAGCTGTTTAAAGGCACAGTGAACTTAGTGTATATGTAAACTTCTGACCAACTGGAATTGTGATACAGTGAATTATAAGTGAAATAATCTGTCTGTAAACAATTGTTGGAAAAATGATTTGTGTCATGTTCAAAGTAGATGTCCTAAACGACTTGCCAAAACTCTCGTTAATTAACAAGAAATTTGTGGAGTGGTTGAAAAATGAGTTTTAATGACTCCAATATAAGTGTATGTAAACTTCCGACTTCAACTATATATATATATATATATACTGCAAAATTGGCTAGGAGCAAGAAACAGAGCTACCATGTCCGTTGGCGCCATCTTGTTGAGAAAAAGACTGAATAGCATGTATTTCCAACCAGCATAGAACAATGATGAGTGGCAGACATAACTCTGCCTATACCAAAGCATCTCCCTACTAGCCTTGAGTATTAGTAAGATGATCAAGGCTTTCCGTATACTGTGGCTTGTATTCAGGGGGACTGGCAGCAGATTAGGCATGGGGCTACTGTATGAGCTGAGGCCAGACCAGGCCTCTGATCCTCTGATCCCAGAACTGTTACTAAGAGCTGAGCCAGTCATAGCATCTACTGGTGTGGACATTTTTCTTTTGTGAACTGAGGTTTATCAATGAATCATTGTAGTACGCATGAACTCAAACACAACACAGTTGACAGACTATTATGACAATCTAAAACAAAATAGGAACACCAGCAAGAGGAGTTTGTGAATAACAAAGTAGAGTGAACAGCATAACGTGATCTGAAAGTACAACATGTTCCTGCTGCAGGGGGACACATCCATCAGAGATGACAGGTCACACATACTACTGTTACATCAGCAGAGTGTGTGTGTGTGTGTGTGTGTGTGTGTGTGTGCACGCGTGCGTGCGTGCGTGCGTACAGCATTTGAGTGTTGGGAGTGAGAGAAATTAACCCATCAAGAGCCATAACATAATCAGGCATTTTGGTCATTCTCTCATGCTTCTAATCTTCCTCCATGCATCCTTATATAAAGCCTCTAAGACATGTGTTACATATGTTCTGGTATTACCCAGAACTATTATTATTATTATTAGTGGTTAACTTTTGGGCAGATGTACAAGTTTGGTAACTCCCTGTTTTACACATTTCCACAAACAGTTGTATGGGTGATTTAAGGTACAAATGTAACACGATATACTGTCTCTTGATTATGCTGGGGAAGGTTTTCATTTTTAAAACAAATATGTTAGTATTGGATTCCTTCAAAATAACTGTCAACCACTATTATACACTAGAAGGGTTGATTGCAAAGGAAAATGGGAGGTCTAAAGATTTTACTGACAGGTGGGACCAAATTATACATCAAGACTCAAGAGGGATGGGCCTGACTACATAGACAAAGGAAAGGTTGAAGTTTAACTTGTGATCTCTGATCTCTGAAACACTTAGATGATACAGTGGATGATCCTGGATCCTTTCACAGCATTATAAGGCTGCATTGAGAAACTGGCTTATCAATGACTCAAGCCCAGCTCAGCTAATCCCTACCATTGTGACGCAGAGTTAGCATAATGGTTCAGCAAATGTACATTACACCAGAGGCAATGGTAGACACAATGTAAATAACCTAATTTATGTCCCTCTAACTGTCCTGAATGCCTCTGCTGATCCTACAACTATTGTATGCAGTAATCATGTGCCTTTGAACCGGATTTATACTGTCCACTGTGTGCAGCTCACCCTGCACTAACATAAATCACATGAGCATATCTACTTCTGCTAAGCACCCCAGTAAAGCAATAAAAATAAGTAAGCATCTCAGTAGAAAAGTGCCCAAAATAGCCCACATTAACATATGAAAGAAGGGTCATAAAATCAATAATTTGCTAGTAACAGATGACATTCATATTTTGACTATCTCTGAAACTCCCTTAGATAATACCTTTGATGATACAATGATAGCAATACAAGGTTATAACATTTACAGAAAATACAGAAATGCCAATGGTGAAGGTGTTGCTGTTAATATCAGAACCACATTTGTCACATGGAATGACGATGGAGAGACGAAGCAGGTACGAGGAGTCAAACATTTAATAAGGAACGGACATAGAACGAGACAGGAACAGCATCAGCAAACGAATAACACAAACAAAAAACAATTAATGCAGCAGCAGGGAACAGAGCAAGCGAACTGACAAATACAGGGGAGGAAATAAACAGGTCATGACTGAGTCCAGGTGAGTCCAATATCACTGATGCACGTGATGAGGGAAGGCAGGTGTGCGTAATAGATGGCCGGGGAGAGCAGGAGCAGATGTGACAATACCACCCCCGCCCCAGGGGCGCCACCCGGCGTCCCACCTGGGCGAACCCGGCCGAGACATGATGGGCGCTGGGCAAGTGGGTTGGGGCGTGGAAGCCCAATGAACCGGCAGGAGCATGGAAGCCTGACGATCCGGCTGAGGCAAGACGCCTGTTGATCCCGCTGCAGAGAGGGAGCCCGAAGATCCGGTGGAGTGTGACGTGGAATGGAAACCCGCCGAGCCAACCGAGGCGAGGAAACCTCTTGAGCCAGCCAGGGCATGGAAACCAGACGGGCTGGCTTAGGCACCCCCGGTTCCATCGGCGGAGGAATCCACCCCGACGTCACCAACAAAACAAACAAAAAACTCCTGGACTGGCTGGGTGAACAAGAACTGACGATCCGGCTGAGGCCCGACGTGGGTCGCCATCCGAGCCAACCCGGGGCAAGGAAACCTCTCGAGCCAGCTAAGGCGTGGAAGCCCGATGAGCTAGCTAGGCACCCCCAGTTCCATCGGCGGTGTCCCACAGCCGATGTCACCAACAACAAGAACGCCAGTACTCCCCGATGCTTCGTATGTTGGCTGCTGCATTCTGTCACATGGAATGACGCTGGAGAGACGAAGCAGGTACAGGGAGTCAAACATTTAATAGGGAACGGACATAGAACGAGACAGGAACAGCGTCAGCACACGGGCAACACAGACAAATTACAATTAATGCAGCAGCCAGGAACAGAGCAACGGAACTGACAAATATAGGGGAGGAAATAAACAGGTGATGACTAAGTCCAGGTGAGTCCAATATCGCTGATGCGCGTGACAAGGGAAGGCAGGTGTGCGTAATAGATGGCAGGAGTGCGTGATGCAGGGCAGCCTGGCGCCCTAAAGCACCAGGGGGGGAAGAGCGGGAGCAGACGTGACAACATTCCTGTAAAGCTTAGAGAGAATCTCATGTTAAATACTGTTGAAGTAATATGGCTACAAGGTCATCTGACTCACCTAAAGCCCATTCGTGAAGCTGCTATAGACAACCAAGTGCTAATATGTCAGTATCTGGATAACATGTGTGAAATGCTTGACAATGTATGTGATATCAGCAGAGAGGTATATTTTCTGGGTGATATAAATATTGACTGACTTTCATCAAGCTCCCCACTCAAGAAAAAGCTTTAAACTGTAACCAGTGCCTGCAACCTGGTTTAGATTATCAGTCAACCTACCAGGGAAGTTAAAAACAGCACAGGAATGAAATCATCAACATGTACTGATTGTTGGTCAACATGTATTGAATATTGCTGCAGAAATTAGCTTGAAAGCAGTATCCAGATCCATCGGATGTAGAGATCACAATATAGAAGCCATATCTAGGTAAACCAAAGTTCTAAAGGATGGGCCTAATATAGTGTATAAGAGCCTATACAATAAGTTATACAATAAGTTTTGTAGTGATTCCTATGTTGTTGATGTAAAGAATGTTTGTCCGTCCGTGGGGTGTAATGAGGAGCAAACAGATGCTGCACTTGACACATTTATGAAATTGCTTATCCCAGTTGCTAATAAGCATGCACCCATTAAGAAAATTACTGTAAAAACTGTTAAATCCCCGTGGATTGATGAGGAATTGAAAAATCGTATGTTTGAGAGGGATGAGGCAAAGGGAATGGAAAATAGTCTGTCTGCACAATCAATTGGCAAACGTATTGCAAATTGAGAAATCATGTGACTAAACTGAATAAAAAGAAGAAGAAACTACACTATGAAACAAAGATAATTGACATAAACAATGATAGTAAAAAGCTTTGGAGCACCTTAAATAAAATCTTTTGAAAAAAGGCAAACTCAGCTCCATCATTCATTGAATCAGATGGCTCATTCATCACAAAACTGACTGATATTGCCAACTACTTTAATTATTTTTTAATTGGCAAGATTAGCAAACTTAGTTATGACATGCCAGCAACAAATGTTGACACTACACATCCAAGTTTTTCTGACCAAATTATAAAAGACAAGCATTATAATTTTGAATTCCATAAAGTGAGGATGGAAGAGGTGAAATAATTATTGTTGTCTATCAACAATGACAAGCCACCGGGGTCTGACAACTTGGATTGAAAAGTACTGAGGATTATAGAGGACGATATTGCCACATCTTAAATTTAAGCCTACTAAAAAGTGTGTGCCCTCAGGCCTGGAGGGAAGCAAAAGTAATTATACTACTTAAGAATAGTAAAGCCCCCTTTACTGGCTCAAATAGCCAACCAATCAGCCTGTTACCAACCCTTAGTAAAGTTTTGGGAAAAATAGTTTGACTAGATACAATGCTATTTTACAGTAAACAAATTGACAACATACTTTCAGCACGCTTATAGGGAAGGACATTCAACAAGCACAGCACTTACACAAATGACTGATGATTGGCTGAGAGAAATTGATGATAAAAAGATTGTGGGGGTGTTTTGTTGGACTTCAGTATGGCTTTTGACATTATCGATCAGAGTCTGCTGCTGGAAAAATGTATGCGTTATGGCTTTACACCCCCTGCTATATTGTGGCTAAAGAGTTACCTGTCTAACAGAACACATAAGGTGTTCTTTAATCATGGAAGCCTCTCCAACATAATCCAGGTAGAATCAGGAATTCCCCAGGGCAGCTGTCTAGGCCCCTTACTTTTTCAATCTTTACTAAAGTCATGCTATGAGTAAAGCGAGTGTGTCTATGTATGTGGATGACTCAACACAATAGACGTCAGCTACTACAGCGACTGAAATGACTGCAACACTTAACAAAGAGCAGCAATTCATTTCAGAATGGGTGGCAAGGAATACGTTAGTCCTAAATATTTCAAAAACTAAAAGCATTGTATTTGGGAAAAATCATTCACTAAACCTCAACAAAATACTACAACTCAACAAAATACTGCTTGGAGTAACCCTGAATTGTAAACTGTCATGGTCAAACATATTGATACAACAGTAGCTAAGATGGGGAGAAGTCTGTCCATAATAAAGCGCTGCTCTGCCTTTTTAAAAGCACTTTCAACAAGGCAGGTCCTAAAGGCCGTCGTTTTGTCGCACCTGGACTACTGTTCAGTCAAGTGGTCAGGTGCCACAAAGAGGGACTTAGGAAAATTGCAATTGGCTCAGAACAGGGCAGCACGGCTGGCCCTTGGATGTACACAGAGAGCTAACATTAATAATATGCCTGTCAGTCTCTCCTGGCTCAAAGTGGAGGAGAGATTGACTTCATCACCACTTGTATTTGTAAGAGGTATTGACATGTTGAGTGCACCGAGCTGTATGCTTGAACTACTGGCACACAGCTCGCACACCCATGCATACCCCACAAGACACGCCACCAGAGGTCTCTTCGCAGTCCCCAAGTCCAGAACAGACTATGGGAGGCGCACAGTATTAAATAGAGCCATGACTACATGGAACTCTATTCCAAATCAAGTAACTAATGCAAGCAGTAAAATTAGATTAAAAAAACAGATAAAAATACACCTTATGGATCAGCGGGGCCTGTGAAGCAACACAAACATAAACACAGACACATGCATACACACACATGATAACATACGCACTATACACACACATAAACATGGATTTTGTGTTGTAGATATGTGGTAGTGGAGTAAGGTCCTGAGGGCACACACTTAGTGTGTTGTGAAATATGTTATGAATGTATTGTAATGTTTTTAAAATTGTATAACTGCCTTAATTTTGCTGTACCCCAGGAAGAGTAGCTGCTGCGTTGGCAGCAGCTAATGGGGATCCATAATAAATACAAATACAAATAGAGGTTGTCCCTTGCTAGCTGACTGACTGTGAGAACCAGTGAGGTTTACTGCTGAGAACAGGGTTCTTTTCTTTGCCGTTTTCATGCTTTCAGTTCTCATGAAAGCCACAAAGACAAACATGAAGCCCTCTTGGAGCCTAGGCCCTGGGGTTGCTCAACACTCCAGCACCATAATAAGCAGTTGGTTCAGAGCCACAAACATACACAAGGGGGCTGGTGCTTAGCGTGTTATAAGGCCTGGCGGGCCAGCCTTGTAATTGGGCCTAATTAAAAGGAAAGAGGAGCATCTTCTCATCTTCAGCTGTCTGCTTGCAGGAAGTAGTAAAGTACCCCCTTTCTCTCTCTCTGTCCGTCTTCTCTCTCTCTGTCCCCCTCTCTCTCTTTCCTGTACAGCCTGTAATTAGTCAGTCTGCTGTCCATCTACGGATGCTGGTTAGTGCTTACAGGTTGTTGTCTGTTTCCTCTAGTCCTCATCAACACTGGCAGCATCCCCCTGCCTTAATAACGCTCCTCTACTTCCTCCCATACTACTGTTATTCACTGAGCTCCTGTCATTACACTTCATACAGGGGGAATTTACCTAAATAAAAAATGGCCACGCAACCCTTGACTGTCTGGAGTCTAGACCCAATTTGATACTTCACTTCACCGTAGACATCACTTGTTCTTTACGAGGCATTCAATCCTTTTTTAATTCATGATAGAGATCTCCTGTAGTGAGCATGCAAGACTGCCATGTGCTGACTGAACACCGCGCGCTGAACACTGGGCTGACTGAACGCTGCCAGGGCTATTGATACCTGAGCGTCAGTTAGAGAGTAACCTGAAACAAAACAGCTGCTTTACTGAGTACAGGCTGAAAGGCTAGAGCTAACTACAGGCTGGGTGGGGAGCCCAGCCCAGCCCAGCCCAAGTTCATATACAAGGAGAGAAAAACATCTGTCATTTGCACACACATAAAAATAAGTTACTCCTATGAGTGGGGGGGGGGGGGAGAGGAGAGAGAGAGAGAGAGAGGAGAGAGAGAGAGAGAGAGAGAGAGAGAGAGAGAGAGAGAGAGAGAGAGAGAGAGAGGAGAGAGAGAGAGAGAGATTTCATTCAAGACATGACTGATGAGTATTTACTCCAGTCAAAAGTCATGAATAAAACAAATACTATGTTATGCTAATTGCTCTGAGTCTGTCTAGCATATATTCTGACTGTTTGTTTTGGATTAAATCAACCATGGATGCCTGGGATCAAATAACTGCAAATATCATTACCAACAAGGATGGGTATAAATAGACATACAAGGACAAGCTGTAACTTTCTCCCGCACACAGACAATTCATTATTACAGCCTTATGTGAAATACTTTTTTTTTTTTTTTTTTTTGCCCCTCCAGATATTAAAGTGCAGCCAAAAGTCCTGTTTTCTCACAAATTCACATCATCCATTTGGGTTCTAACCTGTTCTAGCCATTAGAAAAACAGTTACATATGGGACAGACAGGCAGCGACCATCATTTTCCTAGACCTTGCTCCATCTCTCCCTCCTAGCCTGGAGAAAAACACACAGACAGACAGGGGGAGGATTCTGCCTTGACCCCTGACCTCTGGCTCCGCTCAGAGGGGTCAACGGGGGGAGTCTGTCTCTGGGGGGGTCAGCACCTGGATCATTGTACTAAGGGGGGGGGGGGGGTGGTTAGGGGTCTGAGGGAGTGAGAGCTGGAGAAATCAATCAGCCACTTAGTTCACCCACTACCCCGCCCCTTCACTTACAGCCTATAGCCCTTGCCTCAGCTGGAGCAAGGGGTCAACTACTCTCTCTCTCTCTCTCTCTCTCTCTCTCCTCATCTCTCTCTCTCTCTCTCTCTCTCTCTCTCTCTCTCTCTCTCTCTCTCTCTCTCTCTCTCTCTCTCTCTCTCTCTCTCTCTCTCTCTCTCTCTCGAAGGTGAACAAGGAGCTACTTCATTGCTATGTGAGAAACCACAAAAATAGCTGCTGTTGCATTATGGCTCATATCGCAGGCCTATAGTATATTTCACAGATCACTGCTTCACCCCCCTACATCTGTCTCTACGGCAAATAGTGGGTTTGGGTGGAGCTGTAGTACGGATATGGTTTTGAAAACAACGGTATGTTAAATTCCAGGGTTTATCACTTTTTTTATGTATATAATAAGCACTTGGGCCCATATTCAAGTCGAAATAACAGTAAAATGTTCTGTCTTTTTGTTAATCTGTAAATTAGAAGCTTAAACAAGATCAAATGCTTTGTTCTCTGGTTAAAGAAGCAGAGACAGGATTTAGTAATAGTGTAATTGTATGTCTGAAAGAAAGGTGCACTTCAATAATTGACCATCAAAAACCACACTGGCAGACAATCAAAGTCTCCGTAAAGATCATGACAAATAAGGTATAAGTGTTTCAGAATCTGCTTAGACATTGTACTACAGGCATGTACAGTACTTTCATGGTTTGTACCCCAAAAATGTGGGTAATAAATTGTGGGTAAGTCTACACTGTAACGGAAAACTGTCAATTCTACAGTAATTTGGGGAATTATTACTCTGAAATGTTTTACTGCAGCATACTGTAAATGATGGTGCATTGTGGGAAAATGTTGTGGGCGGGGCAAATAATTGCTGAATTTCAAACGGTACTGTAATTCCACCCCACAGTACCGTATCTTTGAGCGCCAAAAACATTTTGACCACTAGTGGGTTCATGGTATTGTTGTTTCTGGCTCATAAACATATTTTTTTGCACCCGTGTGTGACAATGCTGTACCAATGTGGTTACAGTGCCCCATCACTTTGTATAGGGGACAGATGTGGCACCAAGTCTTAAACCTTAAATGGTTGCCTATAAGCTACTATCAAATTCACAGTAACCCCGTTATAGTGTATGTACTAGTAGCTGTAATTCAGTGTTTACATATCACTAGCCTCCCGTGCCAGGGTTGTGGCAGTACTTATAACCATCAAGACAAGCATCCAGGAACGAGACAAATATTGTATCGCTAACATCATCATTAGGGCATTTCCTTACATAACTTGCTGAGTCGGACTCGACATATTCAATTACACAGTCATTTATCAAGACACATTTCTTTGCAACAACAAAAAATCCCCTTTGAAAATCAGAACTGCATATGAAGTAGGTATAAAACCATACAAATTTGCCACAGTGCCATGTGTTGTTGGCAACAGTGCCCTTGCCAGGCAGGGCTATCTCTTACCTCGTCCTCCTATACAGTAGCAGTCAGTGCCAGAGAGAGTCAAACTTTTACATTGTATGACACATGCCCCCATATCACCGACAGCAACTTTGCCAAACTCAAACTGACGGAAAATAGGCAAAGCCCAAAATGCCTCCATAGGGTGCTTCGAAATGGACAAAACACATAAAAGCAACACGCACACACACACACACGCACGTACGCACGCACACACACACACACCTCAGGGCACACAGGAGCGAGCGAGCCTGTATCACTGACATATCTCTGTTGTAATAGAATCTGTGGCTACTTGGAAACATGGGCCTTGGGGCTGTTGACAGTTCCCCAGCTCTCGTCGCTGATGAGAGAGACAGATAGCTTGCCATGAAAACAAAACCACAGAGAGGCAGAGAGAGTAACAGAAAAACACGGGGGGGGGGGGGGGTGAAGAGGTAGAGAAAACCAGCCCAGAGCACCAGGACCTTGGCTTTCAGGGCTGCTCCCTCCCTCCCTCCACCACACACAGATAGATATATCATTGTTGCCTTACGGCATCCGGTTTCCATTCCTGACATTGCCTTAGCAGTGAGAGTCCCGATCCAGGATCTGTCAGTGGTTTTATCTGATATCTGCCTGCCCTTGTCTTTGTCTGACTGTGTCTACCTCTACCTCTCTACTTGTCAACCTCTACCCTGTCATGGAGCCAGTCCATCAGCCATTAATACATGCATCAGCTCAGACCGGCCAGAACCAGACCCAGCTAGCTGCCTGGTTATCAGGCTAGTGACATGCATTTAGGGCAACTATTAGCTGACCCAGCCACTGGACTTTCTCCCCAGTTAAACGAGGTCTCTGGGCCAGTGATGGACAGGAGGGTGGGAACCCAATACGCCTCAGTGCTCTGGAGGGGAGCCCAGTGATGTAGAGCAGTGTTGTCTACCCCGATCCCTGCTCCGCTCATCACTCCCATAAGGCCGTGTGGCCGGGATCCAGTTTCTTGAACACACACTCGAGCATAAGAGTGCACAAACAAACATACAGACAAAGATTGCACGCACAGGTCCATAGTCACACACACACACACACACACACACACACACACACACACACACACACACACACACACACACACACACACACACACACACACACACACACACACACACACACACACACACACACACAAATTCAGAACCATAATCTATTGATGGAGAGGCCCTAACAAACTTCTCTTTGTTTTTCTACCACAAATTGCTTGAGGATGGCCACAGCAAAAACAACACGCAACACAACAGAGAGAGAAAGAGAAAGGGGAACCCAACAAAGCCTGTCAGAATGGGATGTCCATTCATTAAGATAATTAGGGAGAGAGGAGGATGAAAAGGACGGGTGGAAACAACCTAAGCATAAATCAAAACTATGGGAGAAGACAAGGGTGGTGATAGAGGGATGGAGAGGGGGTGTAGGGCGGGAAGAGAAAGGAGAGGAGTCAGCAGAATGTGGAACCATGGGAAATATGAGTCAGAGAGAGAGCGAGAGAGAGATAGCCAGAGAGAGAGAGAGAGAGAGAGAGAGAGAGAGAGAGAGAGAGAGAGCGAGAGAGCGAGAAAGCAGTGTTATGTGACCAGACTGCTGTACACATGATGACTCCCCAAATAAGCAGTACACATCAGCACAAACCAACATCTACTAACATGAGACTCCAAATCATCAACAACCCGGCACATAGACATTAGAATAAGAATTATTTCAATATAGAAACATGACTTGTTACTATACTATTCCAACTATGTTTTATTTACATGGAGCTTGATGTACTGTAATTTAATCCTAAATTCATCCAGGAACTTCACCACCAACTTATTTACACAAGTAGTTAATAAAACAGAGGATTGCCTATCGTTCTTTGCTTGATACAAATCCACGCTTTCAATCTGAAATCCCTCCACATAGGACCCTAGAGCCATTCCAACAACAATCCTTTATTGTGTTAAAATGATTCATTAGAAGTTGGATGGTTAATGGCTCTCGATGTTTGTGAAAGCAAAGCGTATCAGTGGTATGTTTGTATGTACAGTGTGTGTGTGTGTGTGTGTGTGTGTGTGTGTGTGTGTGTGTGTGTGTGGGGGGGGGGGGGGGGGGGGACTGTAGGCTATGCTTCAGTGCCTGTTGCACCCCAGCCATGCCCGTTCTGACCCAATCCCAGTAGTACTGGAACCCTGAGGCGTCTGGAACCCTGAGGCGTCTGGAACCCTGAGGCCTCTGGAGTGAGGATCATGGTGTTTATATCTTTATGATGAAAGAACCTGAGCTATAACCACATAGCCTGCTGATTTATTGACAAGGCTTTAGGACACCACTCTTTGAGAGAACTGTACAGTAAAGATCAGTAAAGACTCATTAACTGCAATTGTATTTAATATTTTGAACGTCACTACATTGAAAAATGATTCCTTAGTGAGTGTCTATTTAAAGACAGAATGCATTAGAAAATCCTAGGCTTGTTAGATAGAGTCAACCAAACGACAGTGGTTGGAGTGGTTTTATGAGGTAAAAAATAAAAACAGTAGTATGTTGGGTGTTTGTTGGTTAGCAGCCTGATGACTTGAAGTGGGTACATGGTGTGTTTTCCTGGCTTTGTGTCTTGGAAACTGCCATGGTAATTGTACCAGTCTAAGTGTCCCCTTTACGAGCAACATTAGTGTTTTCCATCACTGTGCAATTATTGTCTATTCATAAACGCAGCAGCTCTCTTCAACTGAGGCCAGTGAATAGAAAAGACACTGGCCGTTGCTGGGAAGGTCTACTCAGTACAGGCTACCTATCATTATGCAAAACATTTAAGCGTTGGTATGCAAGCAAACAGGCCCACATCTATAGGCATAAGCTGCACACAAACATTTGTACAGTTGAAGTCGGAAGTTTACATACACTTAGGTTGGAGTCATTAAAACTTTTTTCAACCACTCCACATATATCTTGTTAAGTCGGTTATGACATCTACTTTGTGCATGACACAAGTAATTTTTCCAACAATTGTTTACAGACAGATTATTTCACTTATAATTCACTGTATCACAATTCCAGTTGGTCAGAAGTTTACATACACTGTGCCTTTAAACAGCTTGGAAAATTCCAGAACATTATGTCATGGCTTTAGAAGCTTCTGATAGGCTAATTGACATCATTTGAGTCAATTGGAGGTGTACCTGTGGATGTATTTCAAGGCCTACCTTCAAACTCAGTCAGGGCCTCTTTGCTTGACATCATGGGAAAATCAAAAGAAATCAGCCAAGACCTCAGAAAGAAAATTGTAGACCTCCACAAGTCTGGTTCATCCTTGGGGGCAAATTCCAAATGCCTGAAGGTACCACGTTCATCTGTACAAACAGTAGTACGCAAGTATAAACACCATGGGACCATGCAGCTGTCATACCACTCAGGAAGGAGACGCGTTCTGTCTCCTAGAGATGAACGTACTTTGGTGCGAAAAGTGCAAATCAATCCAGAACAACAGCAAAGGACCTTGTGAAGATGCTGGAGGAAACAGGTACAAAAGGATCTATATCCACAGTAAAACGAGTCCTATATCGACATAACCTGAAAGATCGCTCAGCAAGGAAGAAGCCACTGCTCCAAAACCGCCATAAAAAAGCCAGGCTACAGTTTGCAACTGCACATGGGGACAAAGATCATACTTTTTGGAGAAATGTCCTCTGGTCTGATGAAACAAAAATATAATTGTTTGGCCATAATGACCATCGTTATGTTTGGAGGAAATATGGGGAGGCTTGCAACTCGAAGATCACCATCCCAACCGTGAAGCACGGGGGTGGCAGCATCATGCTGTGGGGGTGCTCTGCTGCAGGAGGGACTGGTGCACTTCACAAAATAGATGGCATCATGAGGTAGAAAAATTATGCGGACATATTGAAGCAACATCTCAAGACATTAGTCAGGAAGTTAAAGCTTGGTCGCAAATGGGTCTTCCAAATGGACAATGACACCAAGCATACTTCTAAAGTTGTGGCAAAATGGCTTAAGGACAACAAAGTCAAGGTATTGGAGTGGCCATCACAAAGCCCTGACCTCAATCCTATTGAACATTTGTGGGCAGAACTGAAAAAGCGTGTGCGAGCAAGGAGGCCTACAAACCTGACTCAGTTACACCAGCTCTGTCAGGAAGAATGGGCCAAAATTCACCCAACTTATTGTGGGAAGCTTGTGGAAGGCTACCCAAAACGTTTGACCCAAGTTAAACACTTTAAAGGCAATGCTACCAAATACTAATTGAGTGTTTTGTAAACTTCTGACCCACTGGGAATGTGATGAACAAAATAAAAGCTGAAATAAATAATTTTCTCTACTATTATTCTGACATTTCACATTCTTAAAATAAAGTGGTGATCCTAACTGACCTAAAACAAGGAATTTGTACTCGGATTAAATGTCAGGAATTGTGAAAAACTGAGTTTAAATGTATTTGGCTAAGGTGTATGTAAACTTCAGACTTCAACTGTAGATATGCAAATATATTGGGCTACTAGTGTACACTTATACACAATTTGTTGTAAAGGTGTGATATGTTATGTGGGCTATGTTATTTTCTTTTGTGATTCTCTTGTGTTTGAATGTCATTTAAAGTTTTAATCATATCATAAATAGCGAAACATATGACACATAGACACAACCCAGCTAGCACATAACGTTCTGAGAACCAACGTGCTAGAGAACCAATATCACTGAAAAATCAGTTTCAAGATGCACTTAGGTGGGAATTTCAGTACTTCAGCATAACTTTTCCTACAGGTTTCCTCATGGTTCTATTTAAAGTAATGTTCTCAGAACATTAAGAAAGCTTTCCATAAAAAACACAAGAAAACATTAGTAACATTCAAAGAACGTTCTAGGAATGTTATTTAAAAACATATACATTCCGTTCTCAGCGTCAACAAAACTCTCTGTGTCCTCTATCTTGTTAACTGTGTTCAGGTGCATTGGCTGTGCCAATTAATTGACTAAAATGAACAGATTTGTATGATAAAAAATGGAACACTAACTCATTCCTGGTGGTGCAGTTGACTGATTCCATGGATAGAGAACATAAGATCATAGGTTCAAGTCTCACTCATGCTGACGTGAGATAAAAAGTATTAATCCCTAATTCATTTCTATATGTACTTGAAGTTCAAAATAGTTAACCTAAGATAGCAGTGTTACGAAAAGTCTTATTGAAACATGCTCTCAAAACTTTATTTAATTACCTTCAAATAACCTATAATTTCCATTCTCAGAACGTAAATAAAACCGCCCAGGAAAACTTTCAGGGAACCATAGTAAAACTTACTCAGAACCTCCCTGCAACCAAAAACGTGCATTTCCACAACTTCCAAGGAACCAAATGTGCTAGCTGGGAAAAATATCCCTGAAAATACATTTCAAGATGCACTTAGAATGACAATTTATATAGCATGCACACTAATAACATACTACTTACTTATCATTCCTCCATAAACCACCACTAATAACGAGAGATTGCACCTAAGAAATAGAGCTCATGATCTCCCCACACATATTAATGCCTTTTGGGGAATCTGTACCATTATAGACTTCTGAAACCACAGCATGCCACTACGTAATGCCTGTATCAGGGAAAAGCATCCGATGTTCCACAGCGCAGCTCCCCACTCCCCTCACAGCTACTGATGAGACGAGGAATCTCAGTCATTCCCACTTTGCCCAAATGAGCTTCCCATCCCATGAAAAGGGCTGACTTCTGCTTTAACAGAGAGAGTACTGACACACACATAATGACATAGGCTGAAAGATTTAAGAATTGACTAATTCTGGAGTACTCGGCTGTAAATCTATACATTTCTACTCTGTCATCCGTTTAAGTGTCCGTTCCATACGTATATCTCACCAAGTTGACAGACCAAAACATCGCTCATCCCCTGAGACAAGTGGCCTCCCTGACATATTGTTTTCTGAGCATTTTCCTGAATTTTGAAGTAGGAAACAAGGCCTTCTCTCCAACAAAGATCTCTAGAGAGAGAGAGAGAGAGAGATACAGATGTGAGATCTTAATTTGATTACTTACAGATGCACTTCGTGATTTACATAAATTCCCTGAAAACCTGTACTATCACGGTTATATAACAGTATTGCACTTTTCAAGTAGCCTACATTTGTCCAGCTAATAGCTTGACCATCAATCAAGCAACATTATGTACTAAACATTCAAATCCTGTTCCTGCTGGATTATTTTGCTATGACAATACCCCTAAAAGCTATAACAATTTTTTTTTACCCCAATTTGTAAATTACGTCAAAAAGACACTTTCTGTCAAACAGTAACAGTTTCTATTTTATTAACCTTTTGTAACACAAGAAAATTGTTTAAATTCCCCCAAAGAAGCATATATTTGAAACATCTGACATATTTATAGTCAAATTTGATGTTTCAAAATATATATTTTCTTTGATGTTTTTCGTGTTTTAACAGATATTTTGAAAAATGTTATGACACTTACTTGTTATGAACATTTGTCTGTTATTCATTCAAAGCCTTGCATTCAAAGTTTTGTGTTTCTGTGATACATCGGAAATAAAGGATAGTTGAAATAACAGTGTTAAAAAAACTGGGAGTTATCTTAACCCTCAAGAGAGTGATACGGTCCCTGGAGTTAGTGTTGAATACTGGAGTTGATTGGCACAGAGTACTTTTAACTACATTAGGAGTAACCAGTGACAGGTAGTTAAATCTATGGAGTTATCTACAAATGTGGGAGGAGCCTCATTGTCATATTTCCAAGCATGCTCTGTTGCAAGTTTATTTTTTTAAATGGTTTATTTCAATATCTGTGTTTTCACATGTACATTGATTGTTTTTGATCTTATGCTACACAAAGATAAGAGCCATAAAATGTTCTAAACTAATCCAACTAATCCAATCTGAGATTGTTGTTCCAGCTCACATGGTGTACGTCAGGGTTAGAGCTGTGGCGTCACAACATTTTTTCAGCTGTTGATTGTCCATTACACTCTAACTGTAATGGACCAATAATTAACGTAAACACATTTAGCATCTCCTGGCTTCCTGCAAGCCATTTTAAAAAGTCTAATAAATCCATGTAATATAGCCTACACCTTCACAATAAATCCATTATTTATTTTAGACAGTTCTAAAGAAGCATGATATGAAGAAAATGTAGTCTATTTCAGAAGAACAGAATAGCATACTCTGAGTTGTCCTTATGCTAGTTCCTGATCTGGCTATGCCATATGGCTGTGGGCTACACTAGTTCATTTAGCAGACAAGATTTGCTTATAATTCCGTGGCATTATTTTATAGTATTTTATAAGAACACAATTGAACAAAGCTGAATAAAATATAAATATTTTCTCCAAATGATTTGAGAGAGTATACACTTCTGTGTTTAGCAGTAAACTAAAAAAGTAAGTACGCCTATATGCTTAATTTAGAGTTATTCATGTAACTCTAGTTGTTCTACAAAAATGTTGAATACATTGTAAGGCTGCATGATGAGACTCAAATATTTTTTATTTTTTAAGTCGCTTGAAAGGCATGAGCTCTGTCCACATTTACTTTTCGTCAGCCAACATGATGAGTAGGCCTAATGAACAGCAAAGGCACTAACCTCTGTCAATCTACTATCCACCATAGTACAAAGGTTGACCTATTCTATTCTGTGTGAGAAATAAATATTCCCAACATAGTCTGGGACATTTGTGGGATGAGATGGATCCCAAATGAATACAACCACTAGCATCAAAAAACCTGTTTTATGTAATGTGGCTGACGCAACATATCAGAACATTTAGCTTAAAATGTTGATAAACTATTAGGCTATTTCTTCACATTATTAGCGCAGCAATGCACAACATTGTAGCAGGCTATAAGCGCAAATGTTCCATTAGCGGAAAACACCATTACTAAAAGTGACCGCAAATGCAATTATGCACGTATCGCTTTTATTATAAAGGTGTATTTTTATGGTGAAAATGATCTTCCCCAAACTTGAATCTCACACACAGCTTATATATGTAGTTAGGGAGGTAGCCTAGTGGTTAAAGCAGTTGGGACAGTAACTGAAAGGTTACTGGATCAAATCCCTGAGCTGACGATGTAAAAATCTGTCATTCTGCCCCTGAACAAGGCAGTTAACCCACTGTTCCCCGGTAGGCTGTCATTGTAAATGAGAATTTGTTTTTAACTGACTTGCCTAGTTAAATAAAACTAAAGAAATATGCCAGTTAGGCTCTATACCCCTTGTAAAGTGGATTAATATGCATAATTGTAAGAAGTTATTTGGCCACTTTAGTTGTGATACAAACCTTATTAAAACATATAGGCCTATGGGATAGGCTACATGAGGTGTGTGACTATGATTAGAAAAAAAGGCTTTGTTTCTTATGCTGGGCATCATTCACAAGTGATAATATATAATTCAAAAGTTATAGGCTAATATTGTCACCCATCAGACTATTCTTGATTTAATCTTGTCTTTACATATACTAAATAATACTGTATGTGTGACATTTGTTTTGATTTAGAATGGACCATTATCATGCACCTGCATTGAAACAGGGGCAGCGGGAAAAATTAATGTCATCTATGCACTTAAATAGCGAATGGAGGACATTTTTCCCCGTGGTTTATTTTCATGCCAGCCAGGTAGGCTATACTCCTGTTGTAAATATAAGCAATGTGCTTAATATGAGGAAAGTTGAGAAATAATTATAGTAGGCCTCACCTATAGAAAGCTGATGGGATCCTCCTCTTTTTATTAGCGGCCATCACTCTGTTTTCTCACTCAATTGCATAGCCTCTCATGAAGTGTTTGATTACATTTTTGAATACATTTTCAGTGATGTCAGAGTGATTAGAGGGACAATAAGTTTGGTAGGCTACTAATGACCAGCAGCAGCATCAGAGCTTGGAGAAGCCTAATTGCCGTGACTAAATGGTCATGTGGAATTTGACTGCCTTCATGACTTGTGACCGCTGGTGTGGCCATAATACGGTCACTGCAACAGGCATGAGTCTCCAACAGGTAGATTGTGAGCTACCAGTAGCCCACCTATGAGTAGCTTGCCAATAAATTCTGAAAGTACATGCATGTGTTCCATCGCAAACCAGGATATTTTTTTTTACTGAGAAAACATAATTCAGGAAAATACAAAATATAATTTTATGGGGCGCCCTTAGAGTTGTTTTAACTATTATTTTACCAGGTATATTGACAGAAAACACATCTCTTGTGCACCGAGGACCAGGGGAAGAGTTGCAGGGTAGAGGAGAAGTCAAGAATGCGCCTATTTGAAAGCTATTAAAAAATGAGTAGCCCCCGACATGTTTATTTTTTGAAGTAGCTCCCATTCTAGAACAGGTTGGAGACCTCCTGGTGTATGTAGTTTTCATGTACTGTATTTTCTTCCCTACTATAAAAGGCATTCTAAATGCAAATTGTGGATGATGTAAAAGTGCTGGATATCTTCCTGTGAGTTGGATTCCAATAGAGATTGTATATCACATTACAAACCACCATAATGTGACATATTAAGAAATAATCAAAAAAAGCTTTACACCCTTGTTACTCAAAGGAAGTAAACTGAAAAATACATTTACTCTGCTGTAGTTGATTGTTAATTCAAAACAACACAGAAAAGTGTAAAATGGCAAGGGAGTTGATTAAAAACGACACTGAAATGAGTAAAATGGCAATTGGAGTTAAATGTAAGCAACTCTCTGAGAGTTTCATATGTACTCGACTTAGCGTTGTTTTAACTTCAAAAAGATCAACTCCATGATCAGAGTAGTTTTAACACAAAATGGGTGTGGGACCATATAAACCCCAAAATAGTGTTACATTTGACTCCATAGGAGTTTAATTAACTCTTGCAATTTTACTGTGTACTCAGAGGCTGAGCATACCACCAGAGGCCAAGTCTGGGAGGGCTCCATATCTATATCTTTTCAGGGTACATACACACTTGGTGCTTTTATCTCAAAATGGACTATTGAGTTTACATTTTCAGCTTAGCAGCACATCACTACTATTCAAAAGATAGATTATTTTGATTTCCTCCATATTAACAGAAATCATGGTAAATAATTAAGTCCTACAATTTCAGAAGGATCAAAAAAAGGAATTCGAAATTATATATTTTTTGACCATGTTGGCGATTTTAGGGTTAAGATCATACATCTGTTGCCAGAGAAAGCGAGAGAGAAGGCAATATCCCTTTCTGTTCTGTAAATGCCTAAAAATAATTACCCCACGCCTTGCTTTCTATGGGTCTGCCCCCACCATGCAGTTACATGCTTTATGAACTGAAAAATTCCTTGTACTAAACTCTAACTGTAGTGAATGAATAAAAAGTATACATTAACTCTAGCACAACAATTCTCTCTCCCTTCCCTGCCACATCTGATACAGTTAGAGGGGAAGGGGTAGTGAGCAAGGACAATGGATAATGTCCACAGATTACGGGGGCTATTTCTGTCCTGGGGACGTATTGTGAGTGTAAATAATAGGTATTGAATGCCGGCCTGTTTCGCTGGCACACTGACAGGGCAGCCACATAGCAAGCCAGCAGAAAAGCACCATAACAAAGAGACTCCTGTACGCGTGGATAGTCAATGTGTAACCTGGTTGAGTGTGTAAGTGCCCTATTCTGTAGGTAGCTAGGTAGTTAGGAGAGGAGATAACCTGCTATGTTGGTTGTTGTGTTAGCAGTTAGCCTCTAACCGACTGTTGCTGCCTGCCCACATTGATCTGGTACTGGTACTTCCTGTATATAGCTCCATTCCTGTGTATTTCATTTTATTCCTCTTCTTCCTCTGAATTGTTGGTTAAGGGCTCGTAAGCAAGCATTTCACGGTAGTCTACACCAGTTATATTCGCCGCATGTGACAATTTAAATAACATTTGAATTGAGGTTTCACTAATTGAATGTCTGGCGTTGCCAGATTTTTCAGTCGCGCAAGGCTAGGTCTAGGGCTGGGCAGGGAAAATGTTCCTAGGACACATGAGGCTTGAGTTGTGTTTCAATTTGATAATGCTGAAAGCCTGACACCAGTAGTAGGAGTAGGGCAATGCCGTTCTGATTGGCTTAATGCCTTTTGCACGGTATATCACTCAGAACTATTCTCAACTATCCTTAATTACTAGTAAACACAATATCAACAAGGATATAGGACATCAGGGCTGGGGTCAAATCCAATTTAATTTGAAATTCCAATAAAGGTCTTGAATCCACTCATGAAGTGGAGAATGTATTTTCAATATTTGTAACATGCGCCAGGTGTACACTTTACAGTGAAATGCTTATTTACGAGCCCTTTCCCAACAATACAGAGTAAAATAAAATAAAAATAAATGCAAATTAGAAAACAAGGAAATAAGTAACAGAATAAAATCATCCGCTCAGGAAGGAGACGCATTCTGTCTCCTAGAGATGAACATACTTTGGTGCGAAAAGTGCAAATCAATCCCAGAACAACAGCAAAGGACCTTGTGAAGATGCTGGAGGAAACAGGTACAAAAGTATCTATATCCACAGTAAAACGAGTCCTATAGCGACATAACCTGAAAGGACGCCAGCAAGGAAGAAGCCACTGCTCCAAAACCGCCATAAAAAAGCCAGACTACGGCTTGCAACTGCACATGGGGACAAATCTGGGCAGGGAAAATGTTCCTAGGACACATGAGGCTTGAGTTGTGTTTCAATTTGAGTTGTGTTTCAATCGGAGAAATGTCCTCTGGTCTGATGAAACAAAAATAGAACTGTTTGGCCATAATGACCATTATTATGTTTGGAGGAAAAAGGAGGAGGCTTGCAAGCCGAAGAACACCATCCCAACCGTGAAGCACGGGGGTGGCAGCATCATGTTGTGAGGGTGTTTTGCTGCAGGAGGGACTGGTGCACTTCACAAAATAGATGGCATCATGAGGGAGGAAAATTATGTGGATATATTGAAGCAACATCTCAAGACATCAGTCATGAAGTTAAAGCTTGGTCGTAAATGGGTCTTCCAAATGGACAATGACCCCAAGCATACTTCCAAAGTTGTGGCAAACTAGCTTAAGGACAACACAGTCAAGGTATTGGAGTGGCCATCACAAAGCCCTGACCTCAATCCTATAGAAAGTTTGTGGCAGAACTGAAAAAGCGTGTGGGAGCAAGGAGGCCTACAAACCTGACTCAGTTACACCAGCTCTGTCAGGAGGAATGGGCCAAAATTCACCCAACTTATTGTGGGAAGCTTGTGGAAGGCTAACCGAAACGTTTGACCCAAGTTAAACAATTTAAAGGCAATGCTACCAAATACTAATTGAGTGTATGTAAACTTCTGACCCACTGGGAATGTGATGAACAAAATAAAACCCCAAATAAATCATTCTCTCAACTATTATTCTGACATTTCACATTCATAAAATAAAGTGGTGATCGTAACTGACCTAAGACAGGGCATTTTTACTAGGATTAAATGTCAGGAATTGTGAAAAACTGAGTTTAAATGTATTTGGCTAAGGTGTATGTAAACTTCTGACTTCAACTGTACAAGGAGTACCGGTACCGAGTCAATGTGTATGGGTACGAGATAGTTGAAGTAATTTAGGTAATATGTACATGTAGGTAGGGGTAAAAGTGACGTGGCAATCAGGATAGATAATAAACAGAGTTATAGTCTGGGTAGCCATTTGATTAACAGTCTTATGATTAACAGTTCAGGAGCCTTTTGGTCACAGACTTGGCGCTCCGGTACTACTTGCTGTGCAGTAGCAGAGAGATCAGTCTTAGACTTGGGTGTCTGGATTCAATTCTAATTTAAACAATCTTCAAGTTATAGAATTGGAATTGAATTGGCTGTTTGGACTGGAATTGAATTGAATTGGAATTGATGCCGACTGAGTCAAAAATTGGACATGATGCATCTCTGCTTGGCACTCTGCATTAAGGAGATAGATTGGGGGTGAGGCCCTGAGAATGAGATAGACTAGCGTCCTGCCCAGGGGGTGTTCTTGTACATCAAGCTGCCTCACGCTACAGAAACAGGAAATAGGCTCCTATGAGCCTACGAGGCAGACGTGTCTAAGTGTGTTGCGTGACGCAGTTACCACTCTGACAAGCTCACTTTCCCTAACACTTCTCCGAGAGGGCCCTGTTGTCACTGGAACCTGTGTCTGACAGAGTGTCACACTGAGGACGCAGACCCATGTTAGATATCAGACCTGTTGAGGTTTAGAGAACATCTAGCGTGACTCCATATGTTTTCACTTCTTCTGAATGAATGTATAGCATGAGGAGAAATGGATGAAGTGGTAACTGAATTTATATTAGTGTTAGGTGTATGTGTGTGTGGTCAATCTGTATGTGTGTGTGTGTGTGTGTGAGTGTGAGTGTGAGTGTGTGTGTGTGTGTCATGTCTCTACCGACCCCCCTCAGGCCCAGATCAAGCCCAACCCAGGCAGGCCTACCATTAGGTGCCCTAGTCACCACAACCAGTCTGTGGCTGATGAAAGCATAACCAATGCAATCACATACAGGAATGTCTCCACCAGCTGGGTCACTGTGAAAGGGGGGGAGGATGTGACAGTGAATGCCACTCATGCCAGAGACAATATGGTATTCCGTAACACACACGCAAGCACTCACGCAGTCACACACACACACACACACACACACACACACACACACACACACACACACACACACACACACACACACACACACACTCAGCAGGGAACGAGCCCAGGCTGTTATTCCAGTGGAGTCTGGCTTGTGGAGTGTGTAATCTCCAGGGTGGAGTACATATTGGGTTTCCAGGCAATTCTCTTTTTTGTTTGGCAATCTTGCTAAAAAGAGAGGAGAGGACCAAACAAAAAGCAGGGCTATTTTTCTTTCTGCCCGGCACATTGTTGATGAGATGTAATGTATTGTAATACAAGTGGTGATTAACCTCTGTAGTCTGGGAGAAGAGAGAAGGAGGACGAGAGGAAAGAAGGGGAGGGGGCCGGGGAGGGAGGGGAGTGGAGGGGAGAGCTCTGTACAAAAGATTGCTACTCCTCTCTGATGAAGCCGTGCCTGGGTTTATTTTAACAGCATTGAAGGAATGTTACACGTGTATGTATGGTTGTCATATGTTCTCACACCTCATCCCCGAGACAGGATAACATCTCTCATTGGATGGTAGTGCAGATAAGCAGAAGGCTTCTGTCAACATGAAGCTGGGCACTATGATTACTGAATGCTTCCTTGGTTTCATATCATCCTGGCAAACATACCGCTTCGTTGACTAAGAAATATTGCTTAGATATGCAAATGAGGGTGAACTGAAGAATAATAAAATCATCGTCAACATCATCCAACAAGGTTTGATCCCATGTAAAATATCTCGAGATCATACAACTTCTCCTTCCTCTCAAATTATATATTTCCTGTTAAGTATCAATAAAGTATATTCTTCTTGAACTACTGTACCTTTATCTCCATGACAACTATCAAAAGGTTATGCATGAGATCTGCTACCAAGATAACATACAAACCCATGCCACCTGCACTCCCAAAGAGGTTTGAGTGAGAGACAGCCCAGCCCCCATAGGCAGTGCTCTCCAACCTCCAACTCGACACCCTTGTCAGGGAGGGAAAAAGGAGAGAGGGAGCCCCTGAGGGGAAAGAGGATTGATTTAAGGTCTTCACTATTGGGTGAGGAAGGGCGGCGGTAGTAGTGGGGGTGGGGGGAGTGAATGACTGATCAAATCAAATCAAGCTTTATTTACACAGCACATTTCAGACATGGATATCAACGCAATGTGCTTCACAGGAAAAAAAATGAATAAAAAATTTGTCAAATAAAAACATAAATATTTACTACACAACAAACATAAGAGGATAAAAAAACAAAAGAATAAGAATAAAAACTGAAAGACAAAAAAAATTCCCCAAAGGAAACCGTCTCCTTTAAATATGTCCACAGTTTAGTTATTATGCTAGGGGCATAGTAACTAAAGGCTACATCTCCATGCCTCTTGGTCCTAGGCTTTGGGATAGTTAAAAGGCCAGTTCCAGAGGACCTGAGGGACCTACTGGGTACATAACTTAAAAGCATGTCTGACATGTAGTGGATGCACAATCATGGATTGATTTAAAAATCAATAGAAGAATCTTAAAATGTATTCTAAAACTCATAGGCAGCCAGTGCAGAGACCTTAAAACCGGTGTAATGTGTGCTCTCCGTCTGGTCTTGGTCAGTACCCGTGCTGTAGCATTCTGGATGTTTTGCAGACCAATTGCTTTCGTGGGTAGACCAGACAGGAGAGCATTAATAAAAGCATGGTAATAAAAGCATGGATGAGTCTCTCTGTATCAGCCTGAGAGAGAAACGGCTGCATGTTGGCAATGTTCTTCATGTGGTAAAAGTTATTTGGTCACATTCCTAATGTGTGAGTCGAAATTGAGTACAGAATCTAAAATGACACCTAGGTTTTTTACCTGGTGTTTTAACTTTATTGCCCGTGAATTAAAATATGCAGCCAGATTCTCTCTCTGTGCTTTGGCTCCAAAAATAAGTACCTCAGTCTTGTCTTGATTTAGATGGAGGAAGTTGTGAGCCATCCAAGTATTTAAATCACTAATACAGTCTAATAATTTATTCGTGGAGCTAAAATCTTCTGGTGACACAGAAATGTAAAGTTGTGTATCGTCTGCGTAGCAGTGAAAACCAATGCTGTGCTTTCTGATAACACTGCCAAGGGGTAACCTATAGTACTGTATATAAACTAAACAGTACCGAACCCAAAATAGAACCCTGTGGAATGCCACATGTGATATCTATTTTCTCTGAGTTATGTTCATCAAGGGTGTCAAAAAACTATTGACCGGTTAAATAGGTCCTAACCCAATTTAGAACTAGACTGGAGAGGCCAACCCACCTCTCCAATCTGTCCAGACGGACATCATGCTCAACAGTGTCGAATGCAGCACTTAAATCCAAGAGTACAAAGACAGAGAGCGATTTGGCATCTGTGTTGGCTCTAAGATCATTTACCAGTTTAACTAAGGCGGTCTCTGTGCTGTGGCATGAAAACCAGATTGGAATTTATTGGAAAAATACAGTTAGCACTTAAAAAATCATTTAGTTCTTTGAAAACCAATTTCTTCACAATTTTGATTAAGAATGGAAGGTTGGAGATTGGCCGAAAAATGCTAAGAGCTGAAGAATCTAGATTACATTTCTTCAGAAGGGGTTTCACCATAACAGCTTTTATTGCAGTGGGGAAGGTGCCTGTGAACCGGGAGTGATTAACAATAGCTTGCACTTCTTCAGATATGCAATTAAAAAGTTTTGTAAAAGGTGGTGGGGAAAGGATCGAGAAGGCAGGTTGTGATAGCACTTTCCTGAGCATGGCTGTGTCAACCAGGGAAATTAAATCCATAGTGCGTTTACGTGGTAGACTAGGGCACATACTGTATCATCTAACTTCTCATCAGGTATTGCTTGACTGATCCCCAGCCTAATCTTTGTTATCTTATCTCTGAAATATGCCGCAAACACAGCACGTTTATATGGGGAGGAAAGTTCACATAGGTTTTGCGGGGGTAGGATTTATCAGGCCATCAATGGTTGAGAAGAGCACTCTCGAAATGATTCTGATTCTTAGTGACCAAGTAAGAAAAATAATGGACCTGCAACTTTTACTTTCTCCACTTCCGCTCTGTCATTCTGCAATTTCTCTTTAATTGATTTGTTTCCTCGTTTCCTCATTCATCCAAGGGGCTCTTACGTTTGAATGTGGCCTTTTTCAACTTTACTGTAACTATGGCATCAATGGTTGCCCTTAATTTGCTGTTAAAGTTATCAATTACAGTGAGGGAAAAAAGTATTTGATCCCCTGCTGATTTTGTACGTTTGCCCACTTACAAAGAAAGGATCAGTCTATAATTTTAATGGTAGGTTTATTTGAACAGTGAGAGACAGAATAACAACAAAAAAATCCAGAAAAACGCATGTCAAAAATGTTATAAATTGGTTTGCATTTTAATAAGGGAAATAAGTATTTGACCCCTCCGCAAATCATGACTTATTACTTGGTGGCAAAACCCTTGTTGGCAATCACAGAGGTCAGACGTTTTTTGTAGTTGGCCACCAGGTTTGCACACATCTCGGGAGGGATTTTGTCCCACTCCCCTTTGCAGATCTTCTCCAAGTCATTAAGGTTTCAAGGCTGACGTTTGGCAACTCCAACCTTCAGCTCCCTCCACAGATTTTCTATGGGATTAAGGTCTGGAGACTGGCTAGGCTACTCCAGGACCTTAATGTGCTTCTTCTTCAGCCACTCCTTTATTGCCTTGACCGTGTGTTTTGGGTCATTGTCATGCTGGAATACCCATCCACGACCCATTTTCAATGCCCTGGCTGAGGGAAGGAGGTTCTCACCCAAGATTTGACGGTACATGGCCCCGTCCATCATCCCTTTGATGCGGTGAAGTTGTCCTGTCCCCTTAGCAGAAAATACCCCCAAAGCATAATGTTTCCACCTCCATGTTTGATGGTGGGGATGGTGTTCTTGGGGTCATAGGCAGCATTCCTCCTCCTCCAAACACGGCGAGTTGAGTTGATGCCAAAGAGCTCCATTTTGGTCTCATCTGACCACAACACTTTCACCCAGTTGTCCTCTGAATCATTCAGATGTTCATTGGCAAACTTCAGACGGGCATGTATATGTGCTTTCTTGAGCAGGTGGACCTTGCGGGCGCTGCAGGATTTCAGTCCTTCACGGCATAGTGTGTTACCAATTGTTTTCTTGGTGACTATGGTCCCAGCTGCCTTGAGATCATTGACAAGATCCTCCCGTGTAGTTCTGGGCTGATTCCTCACCGTTCTCATGATCATTGCAACTAGACGAGGTAAGATCTTGCATGGAGCCCCATGCCGAGGGAGATTGACAGTTCTTTTGTGTTTCTTCCATTTGCGAATAATCGCACCAACTGTTATCACCTTCTCACCAAGCTGCTTGGCGAGGGTCTTGTAGCCCATTCCAGCCTTGTGTAGGTCTACAATCTTGTCCCTGACATCCTTCGAGAGCTCTTTGGTCTTGGCCATGGTGGAGAGTTTGGAAACTGATTGATTGATTGCTTCTGTGGACAGGTGTCCTTTATACAGGTAACAAGATGAGATTAGGAGTACTCCCTTTAAGAGTGTGCTCCTAATCTCAACTCGTTACCTGTGTAAAAGACACCTGGGAGCCAGAAATCTTTCTGATTGAGAGGGGGTCAAATACTTATTTCCCTCATTAAAATGCAAATCAATTTATAACATTTTTGATGTGCGCTTTTCTGGATTTTTTTGTTGTTATTCTGTCTCTCACTGTTCAAATAAACCTACCATTAAAATTATAGACTGATCATTACTTTGTCAGTGGGCAAACGTACAAAATCAGCAGGGAATCAAATACTTTTTTCCCTCACTGTAAATAATCACAACAGGAAGACAAAATAGGTGATGGAGTATTGTTCATACACTCAATAAAATCTGTAGCAACTTCAGAGGTAAGATAGCATTTTTTAATAATGCATTAAGTATTACCCTGTGCTATGGGCAACAAGGCAGTAAAAAACACACAGTGGTGATCTGATAAAGCAACATCAACATTGGAGAATATGTCAATAGAAAGCCCCTTGGTAATAACCAGGTCCAGAGTATGGCTGCGGTTATGGGTGGGCCCAGTAGAAAGTCCCTTGGTAATAACCAGGTCCAGAGTATGGCTGCGGTTATGGGTGGGCCCAGTAGAAAGCCCCTTGGTAATAACCAGGTCCAGAGTATGGCTGCGGTTATGGGTGGGCCCAGTAGAAAGCCCCTTGGTAATAACCAGGTCCAGAGTATGGCTGCGGTTATGGGTGGGCCCAGTAGAAAGCCCCTTGGTAATAACCAGGTCCAGAGTATGGCTGCGGTTATGGGTGGGCCCAGTAGAAAGCCCCTTGGTAATAACCAGGTCCAGAGTATGGCTGCGGTTATGGGTGGGCCCAGTAGAAAGCCCCTTGGTAATAACCAGGTCCAGAGTATGGCTGCGGTTATGGGTGGGCCCAGTAGAAAGCCCCTTGGTAATAACCAGGTCCAGAGTATGGCTGCGGTTATGGGTGGGCCCAGTAGAAAGCCCCTTGGTAATAACCAGGTCCAGAGTATGGCCGCAGTTATGGGTGGGCCCAGTAACATGTTGGATAAAGTCCCATAGAGCTCAAAAGATTCATAAATTCAATGGCTTTGGAGTCCGGCTCTTTGTCAAGATGAATATTAAAATCTTCCAACACAATGATTTTATCATAATTCTCAAGGACAATAGACAATAGTTCAGAGAAATCTGGAAAGAAAGTGAGGCAATGCTTTTGAGGCAGTGCTTTGGTGGCTTTCCCCTGGTTATATGGAGCACTGGTGTCTGACATTTAAACAGTATAGCATGATACTCAAAAGACCCAAAGTCGTCTTTCACCCGCCCTTTTTCCCTTTTCTGATAGAGTATGGAGGGATGGACACGGATGGAGGGGGGAGTAAGGGAAGAGAGAGAAGGGAAGGAGCTCCCCAGCTGAGGCTGCAGATCTCTATTGGGGCCCAGTGCCAATGTCAAGGTGTTGACTGAAGGAAGGAAGGAGGGGAGTTCCAGACAGCTCAGGAGGCTACACAACAACCAGGCATCTTACAACAGTACAGTCTTGTCCATGGCCCTCAATGGTAAACACACACTCTTAGGAAAAAAAGGGTTCCCAAAAGGGTTCTCGGCTGTCCCCATAGGAGATACCTTTTTGATTCCAGAGAGAACCCTTTTGGGTTCCATGTAGAACCCTCTGTGGAAAGGGTCCAACATGAAAGCCAAAAGGGTTCTATCTGCAAGCAAAAGGGTTCTACCTTGAACCAAAAAGGGTTCTTTAAAGGGTTCTCATATGGGCACAGCCGAAGAACCCTTTAAGGTTCTAGATAGCACCTTTTTTCTAAGACTGTACACATGCAGGGGCACAAAACTTAAGCCACAACAAACACAGAGCTAAGTAAGCCACGTATACAGAGCCATTGACAAAATACACAGGACAGACAGTCTCCACAAAAGCCTGTTGGATAACCTTGTGGTGTTGTTTTCAGGGTGATAATGTATTGTCAGCTGTAGCAGGCTGCTCCATAGGACAAACCATTTTGCCCCCTTGACCTGTAGACCCTTGTCTTTTTGGCCACTGTGAACTGGTGGGAATGACCCCTGGGAAACAGTGACCTTTCGCAGAGTTATTCTCACAACTAGACATTTTGAAAATGGTATAAATGAAATTGAAAGCTGACATACTGATGTATCCATATATATTGGCATTGGAAAACATAAACAGGGGAACTCATGAATAGCAAAATTAGTGAACTAGTAAGCCTGCATATTGTGTAATTAATGCAATTTCTTGGACATAATGGCTGGGGCCAAGAGCTTTTTTCTGACCATTTGACCTGACCATAAAAAACTCCTGGCCATTTTTGACATTACAAAGAATTGCCTGCCAGCTTGTTGTATCTGTTTTCTCACGTCTTAGCTCTAGACTTGTGAGCTAGCTCTAGACTTGTGATTGATGGCTTGTGAAGAGAGAGAGAAAGCAAAGACCCTATCAGCTCCTTATCACCATGACTTTGGCCAAGCCAGACTAACCTGATCCAACCTATCCTTCCCTCCCCTCTCGTCTCATCCCCCTGTTTCCCAGACAGAAAGACAAGAAGGGCCGGCATCCCAAATGGCACCCTATTGTGCACTACTTTTGACCAGAGTCCTATGGGAATAGGTTGCCTTTTGGGATGAAACCGGGCTGTTTAACACGCCTCATCCTTCACTCGTTCAGACCCCTGAGCACCGGAGAAGATCCCACTGGTCTGGGACAAAGCCAGAGGAGAATACACAGACAGACACAGAGCCAGGCTGATAACACAGTGATAACACTGGGAGCAGAGCCACTACACTACATGTATCACTCTTTAACAGGGAAGCAAAAGGGTTTAAAGTTGCAATCTGTGATTGCTTCATCCATTTATGGACTTATAAATGAATTACACATACCCCTTGACCCTTGAAGAATCGAACTTATGAGCCTCATGAGCTTAGTTCAACTGTCGTACCCAATCAGAACCCCAAATATAAGAGTGTTATACTCCCTTGTTTGTAAACAATGTCATTGCACACAGACACTGTATAGCTTCAAAACATGGTTCAAATGGTCATTTTGATCTCATGAATGGTCAGTCCTTGCATCTACAACCCCGTCCATGAACTTGAGAGTGGTCAAGTTTCACCCGGCCCATCCTTAAGCTGTCTACGCGATAAGGTGTCGGGTGACCACTTCTTATTGTTTGAAGTGCAGATTGCCTCTTTTTTAAATTTATTTTATTTCAGTTGAGAACAAGTTCTCATTTACAACTGCCCCCTGGCCAAGATAAAGCAAAGCAGTGAGACACAAACAACAACACAGAGTGACACATGGAATAAACAAACATACAGTCAATAATACAATAGAAAAGTCTATATACAGTGTGTGCAAATGAGGTAAGATTAGGGAGCTAAGGCAATAAATAAGCCGTAGTGGCGAAGTAATTACAATTTAGCAATTAAACACTGGAGTGATAGATGTGCAGAAGATGAAGGTGCAAGTAGAGATACTGCGGTGCAAAGGAGAAAAAAACAATAATAACAATATGGGGAGGAGGTAGTTGGATGGGCAATTTACAGGTGGGCTACGTTCAGGTGCAATAATCTGTAAGCTGCTCTGACAGCTGATGTTTAAAGTTTGTGAGGGAGATATGAGTCTCCAGCTTCAGTGATTTTTGCAATTTGTTCCAGTCATTGGCAACAGAGAACTGGAAGGAAAGGCGGCCAAAGGAGGAATTGGCTTTGGGGGTGACCAGTGAAATATACCTGCTGGAGCGCGTGCTACGGTTGGGTGCTGCTATGGTGACCAGTGAGCTGAGATAAGGCGGGGCTTTACCTAGCAAATACTTATAGATGACCTGGAGCCAGTGGGTTTGGCAACAAATATGAAGCGAGGGCCAGCCAACGAGAGCATACAGGTCGCTGTGGTGGGTAGTATATGGGACTTTGGTGACAAAACGGATGGTACTGTGATAGACTGCATCCAATTTGCTGAGTAGAGTGTTGGAGGCTATTTTGTAAATGACATCGCCGAAGTCAAGGATCGGTAAGATAGTCAGTTTTACGAGGGTATGTTTGGCAGCATGAGTGAAGGATGCTTTGTTGCGAAATAGGAAGCCGATTCTAGATTTCATTTTGGATTGGAGATGCTTAATGTGAGTCTGGAAGGAGAGTTTACAGTCTAACCAGACACCTAGGTATTTGTAGTTGTCCACGTATTCTAAGTCAGAACCGTCCAGAGTAGTGATGCTAGACGGGCGGGCAGGTGAGAGCAGCGATCGGTTGAAGAGCATGCATTTAGTTTTACTTGCATTTAAGAACAGTTGGAGGCCACGGAAGGAGAGTTGTATGGCATTGAAGCTCATCTGGAGGTTAGTTAACACAGTGTCCAAAGAAGGGCCAGAAGTCGAGAGAATGGTGTCGTCTGCGTAGAGGTGGATCAGAGAATCACCAGCAGCAAGAGCGTCATCGTTGATGTATACAGAGAAAAGAGTCGGCCTGAGAATTGAACACTGTGGCACCCCCATAAAGACTGCCAGAGGTCCGGACAACAGGCCCTCCGATTTGACACACTGAACTCTGTCTGGGAAGTAGTTGGTGAACCAGGCGAGGCAGTGATTTGAAAAACCAAGGCTGTTGAGTTTGCCGATAAGAATGTGGTGATTGACAGAGTCAAAATCCTTGGTCAGGTCGATGAATACGGCTGCACAGTATTGTCTTTTATCGATGATATGATATCGTTTAGGACCTTGAGCGTGGCTGAAGTGCACCCATGACCAGCTCGGAAACCAGATTGCATAGCGGAGAAAGTATGGTGGGATTTGAAATGGTCGGCAATCTGTTTGTTAACTTGGCTTTCGAAGACCTTAGAAAGGCAGGGTAGGATAGATAGAGGTCTGTAACAGTTTGGGTCTAGAGTGTCTCCCCCTTTGAAGAGGGGGATGACCGCGACAGCTTTCCAATCTTTGGGGATCTCAGACGATACGAAAGAGAGGTTGAACAGGCTAGTAATAGGGGTTGCAACAATTGCGGCGGATAATTTTAGAAAGAGAGGGCCCAGATTGTCTAGCCCAGCTGATTTGTAGGGGTCCAGATTTTGCAGCTCTTTCAGAACATCAGCTATCTGGATTTGGGTGAAGGAGAAATGGAGGAGGCTTGGGCAAGTTGCTGTGGGGGGTGCAGAGCTGTTGACCTGGTTAGGAGTAGCCAGGTGGAAAGCTTGGCCAATTATAGGGGTAGGGGTAGCCAGGTGGAAAGCATGGCTAGCCGTAGAAAATGCTTATTGAAATTCTCAATTATCGTGGATTTATCGGTGGTGACAGTGTTTCCTAGCCTCAGTGCAGTGGGCAGCTGGGAGGAGGTGCTCTTATTCTCCATGGACTTAACAGTGTCCCAGAACTTTTTGGAATTTGTGCTACAGGATGAACACTTCTGTTTGAAAAAGCTAGCTTTCCTAACTGCCTGTGTATATTGGTTCCTAACGTCCCTGAAAAGTTGCATATCGCGGGGGCTATTTGATGCTAATGCAGTACGGCACAGGATGTTTTGTGCTGGTCAAGGACAGTCAGATCTGGAGTCAACCAAGGACTATATCTGTTCCTGGTTCAACATTTTTTGAATGGGGCATGCTTATTTAAGATGGTGAGGAAAGCACTTTTAAAGAATAACCAGGCATCCTCTACTGACGGAATGAGGTCAATATCCTTCCAGGATACCAGGGCCAGGTCGATTAGAAAGGCCTGCTCGCTGAAGTGTTTTAGGGTGCATTTGACAGTGATGAGGGGTGGTCATTTGACCGCAGACCCATTATGGACGCAGGCAATGAGGCAGTGATTGCTGTGATCCTGGTTGAAGACAGCAGAGGTGTATTTAGAGGGCAGGTTGGTCAGGATGATATCTATGAGGGTGTCCGTGTTTACGGATTTGGGGTTGTACCTGGTAGGTTCATTGATAATTTGAGTGAGATTAAGGGCATCTAGCTTAGATTGTAGGGCGGGTGTTAAGCACGTCCCAGTTTAGGTCACCAAACAGTATGAGTTCTGAAGATAGATGGGGGGCAATCAATTCAAATATGGTGCCCAGGGCACAGCTGGGGCTGAAGGTTGTCTATAACAAGCGGCAACGGTGAGAGACTTGTTTCTGGAAAGGTGGATTTTTAAAAGTAGAAGCTCAAATTTTTGGGGCATAGACCTGGATACTATGACGGATCTCTGTAGGCTATCTCTGCAGTAGATTGCAACTCCGCCCCCTTTGGCAGTTCTATCTTGTCGTAAAATGTTTTAGTTAGGGATGGAAATTTCCAGATTTTTGATAGCCTTCCTATTCCAGGATTCAGACACGGCTAGGACATCCAGGTTGGAAGAGTGTGCTAAAGCAGTGAATAAAACAAACTTAGGGAGGAGGCTTCTAATGTTAACATGCATGAAACCAAGGCTTTTACGGTTACAGAAGTCAACAAATGAGAGCCCCTGGGGAATGGGAGTGGAGCTAGGCGCTGCAGGGCCTGGATTAACCACTACATCACCAGAGGAACAGAGGAGGAGTAGGATAAGGGTATGGCTAAAGGCTATAAGAACTGGTCGTCTAGTGCGGAAGAATAGATTCAACGCATAATGTACAAACAAGCGTATGGTAGGATGTGAGTACAGTGGAGGTAAACCTAGGCATTGAGAGATGATGAGAGAGGTTTTGTCTCTAGAGACACCATTTAAACCAGCTGAGGTCACTACATGTGTGGGAGGTGGAACAAAAGGGCTAGCTGAGGCATATTGAGCAGAGCTGGAGGCTCTACAGTGAAATAAGACAATAATCACTAACCAAAACAGCAATGGACAAGACATATTGACATTAAGGAGAGGCATGCGTAGCCGAGTGTTCATAGGGTCCAGTGAGTATCTAGGCGAGCTGGAGACACGGCAGTTCAGACAGCTAGTGGGCCGGGGCTAGCAGGCTAGCAGAAGGGCCTTAGGGGACGTTGCGATGGAAGAGTCTGTTGAAGCCCCCTCGGACGGTTCGTCAGCAGACCAGTCGTGATGAATTGGCAGGGCACCGTGTCGGCAGAAAAAGGGTCCAGGCCAATTGGGAAAATAGGTATTGTAGCCCAAGAAATTGGCTGATGGACCTCTTCAGCTTGCCGGGAGGTGGGCCTAGCTCAAGGCTAGCTCCAGGCTAACTGGTGCTTGCTTCGGGACAGAGACATTAGCCAAGAGTAGCCACTCGGATAGCAGCTAGCTAGCTAGGTGAAAAGGTGAAAAGGTTTAGAGCTTGCGATAGGAATCCGGAGATGAGGAGATGTAGTAGATGTGGTAGAGAAAAAGCAGTCCAATATTCTCTGGGTTGAATCGCGCTGTGCAGACTGGCAGGAGTTGTCTGGGCTGTAAGCTAGCAGTGGCTAACTGACTACCAGCTAGTAGCTAGTTAGCTGGCTAGCTTCTGTTGGGGGTTCCGGTTCTAAAGTATAGAAAAAAGCAGATCCATACCACATTGGGTGAGGCGGGTTGCAGGAGAGTATGTTGAAATTGAGGTTAAAAATATAAAAAATATATACGAAATATATACGAGGGGAAAAAAATATATATACACGGGACACGACAAGACAAAGACATCTGACTGCTACGCCATCTTGGTTAAATGATATAACGATGTCTTGAAATCAAGTCAAAGTCAAATCAAAGGAGCAGGAAATCAAAATAAAGTGAATCTGTGCCCGATGGAACACTGAATGTGTTCCTGAAGGGAAATACAAGCCCTGAAGCACCAGATCAACCCACACTACCACTTTACTCCTTCCAGTAAAAATCATTAGTCATTACCAAGAAACACTGTGCTATCATACAATGGGAATAATAAAAAAAGCTTGTAAAATGTTCTGTTCTGTTTCGCGGAACCTGACCCCATTAAAAGCAATAGGTAAAGACAAGAGCCGGTGCAGGCTGGAACGAGACAGAGGCACCAGCGTTTAGCATGGGCCCGGATATCAGCATTACAGCACTGGCAGAGGGTCGATCAGTATCAGTCTGTCTCTCTATCTGACCAGACCTCTCCAATGGGTAATGCCCAGTCAACTATTTTACAGATTCATAAATGCTCCTGCATTAGTAACAGGTAATTAAAATCATTCCAGGATCTGAGGTCTGGGGTGCATCCCAAATGGCATCATATTCCCTATATAGTGCACTACTTTTGACCAGGGCCCATAGCATCATATTCCCTATATAGTGCACTACTTTTGACCAGGGCCCTTAGGGTAAGCTAGACGCATGTTTCGTTCATCATGCTTTTTTATTTATGACTCTTTATGGGTTCACGTAAGGCAAGTAAAAGACACAGTACACACACGCAAATACACACACATGCACACACACACACATTCATATACAGAGAGACACATACACACACACACACACACACACACACACACAGACAGATTGGTCCCCAGTCGCAGAGAGTTAACAATGACATTTACACTCTGTGGTCTGTGTAGTAGCTCTTGGTTCTGGCATTTAAAAGTATCCTCCACGTACTGTAGCAGACTGATTTAATGGGGCTCCACAGTGGGGTGGCACCAGGGGTACTTAGTGCAGAGTGTAGACAACACTATGGGACTCATAAAGACAGGCTTCTATTTCCCTTGTCATAACCTTCTTATGGTTCTCACCCTGTCCTCCACTGTAGGACTGTTGGACCCGTCTGTCTAGGAGACCATGGGCCCCGGTCAAAAGTAGAGCACTACAAAATGAATAGAGTGCCATTTGGGACGCATCCTAAGATTACAGGGGCAAGGAGAGCCAGCAGGGGGTTTAAACCCAGACAATAAAATAAATGTGCAAAAACATAAACCGGGAGCCTGTCAAGCTCAGGTAATTAAAAGGGAAATGTAGTGTGGGTTTTTACGGCCAAGTTAGCGGGCCCCACAGCGGGTGTAACATAGATACAGACTGAGGAGAAAGGAGAGGGCCATGAGGGAGAAACAGAGAGAGGAGAGCGGAGAGGGACGTGGGGGGACAAACAGAGATAGGAGAGGGGAGAGAGAGAGAGAGAGGTGGAGGGAGAAACAGATATAGGAGAGGGGGAGAGGGGGAGAGAGAGAGACGTGGGGGCAGAAACAGAGAGAGGGGAGGGGAGAGAGAGAGAGATGTGGGGGGAGAAAAAGAGAGAGGAGAGGGAAGAGAGAGACGCGTGGGGAGAAACAGAGAGAGGAGAGGGGAGAGAGAGAGACCCGAGAAACAGAAAGAGGAGAGGGGAGAGAGAGAGAGACGTGGGGTGAGAAACAGAGAAAGGAGAGAGGCATGGGGGGAGAAACAGAGATAGGAGAGGGGAGAGAGAGAGAGAGAGACGTGGGGTGAGAAACAGAGAAAGGAGAGAGGCATGGGGGGAGAAACAAAGAGAGGAGAGGGGAGAGAGAGAGACATGGAGGGAGAAACAGATATAGGAGAGGGGGAGAGGGGGAGAGAGAGAGATATGTGGGGGGGAAAAACAGAGAGAGGAGAGGGGAGAGAGAGAGAGAGAGAGACGTGGGGTGAGAAACAGAGAGAGGAGAGGGGAGAGAGAGAGAGAGAGAGACGTGGGGTGAGAAACAGAGAGAGGAGAGGGGAGAGAGAGAGAGAGAGAGACGTGGGGTGAGAAACAGAGAAAGGAGAGAGGCATGGGGGTAGAAACAGAGAGAGGAAAGGGGAGAGAGAGAGAGACGTGGGGGAGAAACAGAGAGAGGAGAGGGGAGAGAGAGAGAGACGTGGGGGAGAAACAGAGAGAGGAGAGGGGAGAGAGAGAGAGACGTGGGGGGAGAAAAAGAGAGAGGAGAGGGAAGAGAGAGAGAGACGTGGGGGTGAAACAGAGAGAGGAGAGAGAGACGTGGGGGGAGAAAAAGAGAGAGGAGAGGGAAGAGAGAGAGAGACGTGGGGGTGAAACAGAGAGAGGAGAGGGGAGAGAGAGACGTGGGGGGAGAAATAGAGAGAGGAGAGGGGAGAGAGAGAGAGACGTGGGGGGGAGAAACAGAGAGAGGAGAGGGGAGAGAGAGAGAGACCCGAGAAACAGAAAGAGGGGAGAGAGAGAGAGACGTGGGATGAGAAACAGAGAAAGGAGAGAGGCATGGGGGGAGAAACAGTGAGTGTCCAATCTGACATGAGCCAGAGACAGTTGTGGCTGCAGAGATATGATTTAAACACTGTGAAATGAGAGTGTAGACCTGTAATCCTCTGGGCATGGTGGAGAAGACCAGGGACTGGTTGACTGACTCTGAGACAGACCTGGGTTCAGATAGTCGTTGTTTTCCTTCAAATCATTTAGTTGTGATTCATTTAGCATGCCCACCGCAATGGAACCAATGGATCCTACAAGTTTAAACCCTGTTTATTTAGCACTCAGGGCAGCCTCAAGCAGATGCTCAAAAAGTATTTGAACAAAAACAAATGCTATTTGGACCCAGGTCTGCTGGGATAGCTGACTGTCTGTCTGCGAGCATGTGGTAAAGACACAGTACATAGGGTCTAGGCTGAAATTAGAGATTGATGCTGAGAGAGGGAGGCAGAACATGTCTGGAAGACTGCATCCACAGCATACTGCCCAGTTGTGATTTACTGACACTGGGCTGCAGTAGAGAGGCAGACACAGCACAAGCTATGTGTGTGTGTGTGTGTGTGTGTGTGTGTGTGTGTGTGTGTGTGTGTGTGTGTGTGTGTGTGTGTGTGTGTGTGTGTGAGTGTGAGAGCGAGCGAGTGAGCGAGTCAACGTGAAACGGCTAAGAGTATGAGATATCTTGGTCCGCTCAATGCAGCATTGTGTGAGCTCGCTGAATCAGCATTTCCGCACATCTGAATTGGCCCTAGCCTTTCAGGCAATTCGAGTTTGGGAAATAAAGAACCTGGGCGTAACAGGATTCAGTGAACTAGATCACCTTTGATTGAGAAGAAAGGAGCTGTAGCTCGTTCTGAACACTGCCCAGTCTAGTCTAGACATATCCGGGGTTAGCCCTGAAGCCCCTGAGGGGTTTGCCATTTCTGCAGCGCTAGTGCTAGTTTGGTGTCCCAAACAGCACCCTATTCCCTATATATAGTGCACTACTTTAGACCAGAGCCCTATTCCCTATATATAGTGCACTACTTTAGACCAGAGCCCTATTCCCTATATATAGTGCACCACTTTAGACCAGAGCCCTATTCCCTATATATAGTGCACTACTTTAGACCAGAGCTTTAATCAAAGGTAGTGCACTGTGTAGGGAATAGGGTGCCATCGGGGACGCAACCTAGGTCTGGCTCGGCTCAGTACAGTAGAGCAGAGTGTCTTGCCTGCCTGTCGCAGCGGTGGCGGTTTCCTTGCCAAGTTTCCTCTCTTTGTTTAGTCCACTCTGGTCAGTCTGGCTCCCCGGCCCGGCCGCGCTGCAGCCACACACACATATATCAACGACACTACAGGCAGCTCTTAGGGCAGCTCTGTCATCAGGACCAGAGGGAAAGAGAGATAAAGAGAGAACTCTGAGAGAGGACTGAACTCTTCCCACAGCTCCCAGTGGAGAGCAGGGTACAGCGCTGCCCATTGAGGTGGTACGGCACTGCTCAATGAGGTGATACGGCGCTTCCCATTGAGGTGGTACGGCGCTGCCCATTGAGGTGGTACGGCACTTCCCATTGAGGTGGTACGGCACTGCTCAATGAGGTGATACGGCGCTTCCCATTGAGGTGGTACGGCGCTTCCCATTGAGGTGGTACGGCACTGCTCAATGAGGTGATACGGCGCTTCCCATTGAGGTGGTACGGCGCTTCCCATTGAGGTGGTACGGCGCTGCCCATTGAGGTGGTACGGCGCTGCCCATTGAGGTGGTACGGCGCTGCCCATTGAGGTGGTACGGCGCTGCCCATTGAGGTGGTACGGCGCTTCTCATTGAGGTGGTACGGCGCTTCCCATTGAGGTGGTACGGCGCTTCCCATTGAGGTGGTACGGCGCTGCTCATTGAGGTGGTACGGCGCTGCCCATTGAGGTGGTACGGCGCTTCCCATTGAGGTGGTACGGCGCTGCCCATTGAGGTGGTACGGCGCTGCCCATCGAGGTGGTACGGCGCTTCCCATCGAGGTGGTACGGCGCTGCCCATCGAGGTGGTACGGCGCTTCCCATCGAGGTGGTACGGCGCTTCCCATCGAGGTGGTACGGCGCTGCCCATTGAGGTGGTACGGCGCTGCCCATTGAGGTGGTACGGCGCTGCCCATTGAGGTGGTACGGCGCTGCTCATTGAGGTGGTACGGCGCTGCCCATTGAGGTGGTACAGCGCTGCCCATTGAGGTGGTACATCGCTGCCCATTGAGGTGGTACACTCTCAAGAGCCCCTAGTATTTACTTATACAGTCTGTTGGGTCCTGAACCAGGGAAAGCGCACTTTCACCATTCATATGGGCTATGTGGTCCTGTAAGAGCATTTCATTCAGGCCTTGACTGACATAAGAACTGTGTGTGAATCTAGCAGCGGATAAGTACAGTAGATTGAAGCAAGAAAATTGTTCTCAAACACGAATCCAGGAGAGAACAGTGAGGCTGAACTGAATACAATGATAAAACCTTAAGCTTTCTGCATTGTCATTGCTTTGATGACACAGACCTGTGGTTCCAGTCACTTAGGAAGTCTCCTCTAACCCTCCTCCCAGTCTATAAATTGTCTTGTCATAGCACTGAGATGAGACTCTTTGAAAGCCACTCTGAGCCCTGTGGCCAAAAAGTGATGAGAGAACAACTACACCACAGATCAACTGAAGCTACTATCTCTGTTGAGTTATGGGCCATATCCCTGTTACTGTTGTTAGTCTGCCCCCCCTCTTCTCCCATCCCTTGATGTCGAGATAATGAGGTTGTTCCTGTTTGGTGAAGGAACAAGAGAGGAGAGAGACAGATCGAGGAGAGAGGAAGTGCTGTGGACATGGTTGCTTTTGTCAGTCTGTCGCTCCTTGTACACCCCTCCTCTCTCCCTCATCCCTCCCGTCCCTTGATGTTGAGCTAATTAGCTTGTTCCTGTTTGGTGGAGACAGCAACAGACAAGAGCAAGAGGACGTGTTGTGGACATGCCCTGCGGTGAGATGGTGAGACGGTGAGACTAGCAGGGCCGGCAGGCCGGATGGACTAAAGTAGTGTGTATGTTTACCAGGCCAGCCCTGTCACTGGCTAGTGCTTGGCCAACCAGTCTAAACAGAGTACCACTAGGCCCTGGCTGTTTGTGGATGGGGCGGAGGGCTAAACGCGTTACAGATGGACTTCTCCTACACACAGGCCGCGTCCCAAATGGAGCCATATTCCTTATATAGTGCACTACTTTTGACCGGAGCCCTATTGGTCCTGGTCAAAAATAGTGCACTATATAGGGTGCCATTTGGGCCACTGACAAAACACAGTAGTGCACAGAGACCAGGGTTTGTAGGGGCTTTAGGGGCTGAGATATTCTCAGTATTCAGCCTTGGTTTAATTTACAGCATACTTGTCTAATTGAGATGTCGTTAGGAGGAGAACATTCCTCTGTGCATACGCCTAGTGCTAATATGTAGGATATACGTGTTATATTTGCACTGCGATAGTGTACAGCAGCCAACCGCAGAACCCTGATTTATGGGCCATTTACTTTGAGTAAGGCAAATAATGACGTCTGGTACAGAGACATGTCTGGACATGTCTGGAGGGTGCATTAAGCTGAGGCTGATGCTTTCAATACTGCAGACTGATGTTTTTGCCCTCAACTCAAACCTCTATTTTGACTATTGAGCCAAGGATATGACTATGGTAGGGAATGGGATAAACATGTGATAGTAAATGACCAAATATAAGATGTAGGCTTGAGACAAGAATTGAACCGAATGAAGAGAAAGTATTTTAGCCATTAGAAGGGAATTGTCCCACCTTGTGTAACACTGGAATAAGGGGGGGTTGAACAAAATCACTTATTGTTGCTAGAGGCCCAAGAGCATGTTTTGTGTGTTTTCTCATGCAAACGGGAGGGGTTTGTGACACAAAGTATTCAGTCTTCTCTCGGCTCCTTTTACAACCCCTAAGTTGTTGGTCTTCGTTGGAGCTTGTTGTTTCTGTATTTTTCACGGACACCGTCTGACAGAAAGATAACAGACTGTCACGGCCTGCAATCTGTCTTCATCCCCACACTCCGGCTGGAGAATTCAACCCAAAGCTGTGCTGCCGCCTCCTTTCCAAAGAAGCTAGAGAAAGACAGAAAGAGCTATAGGCTGGATGTGTTGGCTTTGTCTGTGTGATATAAATCACTGTCTGACGGTGTACAGGGCACAAGCATTAAGACACTATTACTCCCCACCATGCCACTCAAATGCTTCACAACTTTCACCCCCACTAAGATTAATGCTCCCACGACTGACACTGTGTGTGTGTCTGTTTGTTTCTTGTTTATGTGTGTGTGTGTGTGTGTGTGTGTGTGTGTGTGTGTGTGTGTGTGCGTGCGTGCGTGCGTGCGTGTGTGTGTGTGTGTGTAGGTGCGTGCGTGCGTGCGTGCGTGCGTAATTAATGCTCCCAGGACGGATGTGCTGACAGAACCGGGACAAGGCCTGAAGGCTCCACACACAGCCAGTCAAAGAGCAGAGCAGCAGAGCTCTCAGTCATTGTCTGTTGATGTTTCATGTAGGAGGGAGAGAGGAGAGGAGGGTAATAGTGGCTGGCTGGTGCTACACATCACAACACAGAAGTAGTGGTGGTTGGAGGCTAACCAAGAATGTGAGAACAGAAAGCCAAGGGGAGGGTTACATTGAAAGGCACATTTTACATTTAAGTCATTTAGCAGGTGTGCTTATCCAGAACAACTTACAGTTAGTCCATTCATGGCTAGGTGGGACAACCACATATCATAGTCACAGTCATAGTAAATACATTTTTACTCAATAAAGTAGCTATCAGTGAAGTCAGAGCTAGTACACAACACACACTGACAGGCACACACACACAAAAGGCCTCCTGCGGGGAGGGGGTTGGGATTAAAAATCCAAATGTAGGACAAACCACACATCACCACAAGAGAGACACAACAACACTACATAAAGAGAGACCTAAGACAACGACACAGCATGGCAACAACACATGACAACACAGCATGGTAGCAACACAACATGACAACAACACGGTAGCAACACAACATGGCAGCAGCACAACATGGTAGTAGAACAAACATGGTACAAACATTGTTGGGCACAGACAACATCACGCGAAGCAGCCACAAGTGTCAGTAAGAGTGTCCATGATTGAGCCTTTGAAAGTAAAGATGGAGATAAAAACTGTCCAGTTTGAGTGTTTTTTGCAGCTCGTTCCAGTTGCGAGCTGCAGCGAACTGAAAAGAGGAGCAACCCAGGGATGTGTGTGCTTTGAGGACCTTTAATAGAATGTGACTGGCAGAACGGGTGTTGAATGTGGAGGATGAGGGCTGCAGTAGATATCTCAGATAGGGGGGAGTGAGGCCTTAGAGGGTTTTATAAATAAGGGTATTATAAATTACATGCGACAGGTGTACAGAGATGACCAGTTTACAGAGGAGTGCAGTGATGTGTCCTATAAGGAGCATTGGTGGCAAATCTGATGGCCAAATGGTAAAAAACATCTAGCCACTCGAGAGCATCCTTACCTTCCGATCTATAAATGATGTCTCCTTAATGTAGCATGGGCAGGAAGGTCATCTGAATCAGGGTTCGTTTGGCAGTTGGGGTGAAAGAGGAGCGATTACGATAGAGGAAACCAAGTCCAGATTTAACTTTAGCCTGTAGCTTTGATATGTGCTGAGAGAAGAACAGTGCACCGTCTAGCCATACTCCCAAGTACTTGTATGAGGTGACTACCTCAAGCTCTAAATCCTCAGAGGTAGTAAGTACACCGTTGGGGAGAGGGGCATTCTTCTTAACGAACCACATGACCTTTGTTTTGGAGGTGTTCAGAACAAGGGTAAGGACAGAGAAAGCTTGTTGGACACTAAGAAAGCTTTGTTGTGGAGCGTTTAACACAAAATCCAGGGAGGGGCCAGCTGAGTATAAGACTGTAACATCTGCATATAAATGGATGAGAGAGCTTCCTACTGCCTGAGCTATGTTGTTGATGTAAATTGAGAAGAGCGTGGGGCCTAGGAGCGAGCGTTGGGCTACTCCCTTGGTGACAGGCAGTGGCTGAGACAGCAGATGTTATGACTTTACACATTGCACTCTTTGAGAGAGGTAGTTAGCAAAACAGGCCAAAGACCCCTCAGAGACACCAATACTCCTTAGCTGGCCCACAAGAATGGAATGGTCTACCATATCAAAAGCTTTGGCCAAGTCAATAAAAATAGCAGCACAACATTGCTTATCAAGGGCAATGGTGACATCAATTAGGACCTTTAAGGTTGCAGTGACACATCCATAACATGAGATTGCATACCAGAGAGAATACTATAGACATCAAGAAAGCCAGTCGAGTTGATTATTGACAAGTTTTTCCAACACTTTTGATACACAGGGCAAGATAGATATTGGCCTATAACCGTTAGGATTAGCTTGATCTCCCCCTTAAAATAAACAACACACTGTGGCTGCATTCCAAGCACTGGGAACCTCCAAGAGAGGAGAGACAGGTTAAAAAGGTCAGAGATAGGCTCGGTGATGATAGGGGCTGCAACCTTAAACTTGGGGTCAAGTTTAAGGAGCTCCTTTAGCTCCTCAGACTCAGTGACCGCCTGCAGGGAGAAACTGTGTAGCGGGGCAGTGGAAAAAGAGGGAGGAGCATCGGGGCTAGTTGCAGAAGAAGGTCTGGGAGATGAGGAAATGTTGGACGAGCAAGGAGGCATGGCTGAGCCAAATGAAGGAAGTGGTGATTAAAGAGCTCAGCCATGCACTCCTTGTCAGTAACAACCACATCATCAACATTAAAGGACATGGGCAGCTGTGAGGAGGAGGGTTTATTCTCCAGGTCTTTAACCATTTTCCAGAACTTATTGGGGTTAGACTCACAGAGAGAGAACTGCTCCTTAAAGTAACTAACTTTGGCCTTCCAGGTAGCCTGAGTGCACTTATTTCTAATTTGCCTGCCAGACAGACAGCCAAATTATTTGTGTACCGAGCCTTCAGCCAAATGGTGTCCTTGAGGTGGAGTAACTCTGCCAGATAACGGTCAAACCAGGGGCTGAACCTGTTTTTAATTCTCATTTTCATTATGGGGTCATGTTAGTTAAGAATAAGAAGATCCAAGCGTCTTCATCAGAGGGGATCAAGCTGATTCTATACCAATTTACAGAGGCCAGGTCATGAAGGAAGGTTTTCTAATTCAAGTTTTTTAGCAAGCGTCCATGACAAATCAGGACAGGTCGTTTAACTGAGCAGCCGTTACAAACAAAGGCTGTAAAACATTGATCACTAAGGTCATGTCACGACTTCCGCCAAAGTCGGTCCCTCTCCTTGTTCAGGCGGCGTTCGGCAGTCGACGTCACCGGCCTTCTAGCCATCACCGATCCACTTTTCATTTTCCATTTGTTTTGTCTTTGTTTTACACACCTGGTTTCAATTCCCCAATTACATGTTCATTATTTAACCCTCTGTTTTCCCCATGGTTTTTGTGAGTGATTGTTTGTTGTATACGGTCCGTTATTTGTGGGCTAGCATTATTACTTTGTAATTGTATACTTTTGAGTAAATTACATTTTATTACTCATATCTGTTGTCCTGCGCCTGACTCCGCTACACCAGCTCCACACAGGATTTGTAACAGGTCATTACAGAAAACACCAGACTGATACCTATGAGGATTATTTGTGAGGATAACATCAAGGAGAGTAGCCTTTTCTGGGTGTTTGGCGGTATACCTCATGTGATTGGTAATAATCTGAGAGAGATTTAGGGAGTCCCATTGTTTTAGGACTTTGTCAGGTGGTTTAAGCATGTCCCAGTTTAGGTCACCTAGCAGGACAAATTCAGACCAGGAGTGAGCTTAGGGTAGGTAGGGTACAGGCCACTGCTGATGGTGGATGATAACACCCAGCAAAGGTCAACAAATAGCTATTTGAAAGCTTAATCCTTAAAACCAGCAAATTAAATTGTTTGGGGAGAGACTTGGTGGAGACAACTAAGCACTGAAGGTGTTCCTTGGTAAAGATTGCCATTCCACCACCTTTGGAAGATCTGTCTTGCCAAAAAGGTTATAACCAGAAAGGTTAACATCAGTGTTCAAAACACTCTTTCTTAATCACGTCTCAGTAATGACCAACACATCTGGATTGGAGCTTTAGGTAATAAGCTTCTAGTGTTAACGTGCAGAAACCCAGGGTTTTACGAGAGCAGAAATCAGTGAAGCAGAAATCAGAGTACAAGTCAGAATTGGGGCTAGCAACAGTAGATGGGCCAGGGTGTACAGGCACATTTCCAGATATAATCAGCAGTAACACAATCAGGGCACAGCAGAGGACAGGGAGAGCTCTGCTGTGTTGATTTTTTTATGACATTTGAATGGTAACAAGATCATATTGTACAGCAATTTCATCAGGTAACATGAATACAAAGCCGGCGAGAGGTGGTTAGAATAGGATGGGAGGCCAAGAGTCCATGCAACCAATAAAGAGTGAAAGTCTCGAGTGTGGGAACAAACATTGTCATGGGGCAATGTTTATCACTTTGTCACTTTAACTCTACCTATATATACATATTACCTCAATTACCTCAGCTAACCGGTGCCCCCGCACATTGACTCTGTACCGGTACCCCTTGTATATACAGTCGAAGACGGAAGTTTACATACACCTTAGTCAAATACATTTAAACTCAGTTTTTCACATTTCCTGACATTTAATCCTAGTCAAAATGTCCTGTCTTAGGTCAGTTAGGATCTCCATTTTATTTTAAGAATGTGAAATGTCAGAATAATAGTAGAGAGAATGATTTATTTCTGCTTTTATTTCTTTCATCACATTCCCAGTGGGTCAGAAGTGTACATACACTCAATTAGTATTTGGTAGCATTGCCTTTAAATTGTTGAACTTGGGTCAAACGTTTCGGTTAGCCTTCCACAAGCTTCCCACAATAAGTTGGGTGAATTTTGGCCCATTCCTCCTGACAGAGCTGGTGTAACTGAGTCAGGTTTGTAGGCCTTCTTGCTCGCACACGCTTTTTCCGTTCTACCCACACATTTTACATAGGATTGAGGTCAGGGATTTGTGATGGCCACTCCAATAGCTTGACTGTGTTCTCCTTAAGCCATTTTGCCACAACTTTGGAAGTACGCTTGGGGTCATTGTCCATTTGGAAGACCCATTTGCGATCAAGCTTTCACTTCCTGACTGATGTCTTGAGATGTTGCTTCAATATGTCCACATAATTGTCCTCCCTCATGATGCCATCTATTTTGTGAAGTGCACCAGTCCCTCCTGCAGCAAAGCACCCCCACAACATGATGCTGCCACCCCCGTGCTTAAGGGTTAGGATGGTGTTCTTCAGCTTGCAAGCCTCCCCCTTTTTCCTCCAAACATAATGATGGTCATTATGGCAAAACAGTTCTATTTTTGTTTCATGACCAGAGGACATTTCTCCAAAAAGTACGGTCTTTGTCCCCATGTGCAGTTGCAAACCGTAGTCTGGCTTTTTTATAGCGGTTTTGGAGCAGTGGCTTCTTCCATGCTGAGCGGCCTTTCAGGTTATGTCGATATAGGACTCGTTTTACTGTGGATATAGATACTTTTGTACCTGTTTCCTCCAGCATCTTCACAAGGTCCTTTGCTGTTGTTCTGGGATTGATTTGCACTTTTTTCACCAAAGTACGTTCATCTCTAGGAGACAGAACGCGTCTCCTTCCTGAGCGGTATGACGGCTGCGTGGTCCCATGGTGTTTATACTTGCATACTATTGTTTGTACAGATGAACGTGGTACCTACAGGCGTTTGGAAATTGCTCCCAAGGATGAACCAGACTTGTGGAGGTCTACAATTTTTTTCTGAGGTCTTGGCTGATTTCTTTAGATATTCCCATGATGTCAAACAAAGAGGCACTGAGTCTGAAGGTAGGCCTTGAAATACATCCACAGGCACATTTCCAATTGACTCAAATTATGTCAATTAGGCTATCAGAAGCTTCTAAAGCCATTAGATCATTTTCTGGAATTTTCCAAACTGTTTAAAGGTACAGTCAACTTAGTGTATGTAAACTTCTGACCCACTGGAATTGTGATACAGTGAATTATAAGTGAAATAATCTGTCTGTAAACAATTGTTGGAAAAATTACTTGTGTCATGCATAAAGTAGATGTCCTAACCGACTTGCCAAAACTATAGCTTGTTAACAAGAAATTTCTTGAGTGGTTGAAAAACGATTTTTAAGTGTATGTAAACTTCCGACTTCAACTGTAGCCTCGCTATTGTTATTTTACTGCTGCTGTTAAATTAATAGTTATTTTTATTTAAAATATGTTTACTTATCTATTTTTTACTTTACACTTAATTATCTTAAAACTTCTTAAAGCATTGTTGGTTAAGGGCTTGTAAGTAAGCATTTCACTGTAACCTGTTGTATTCGGCGCATGTGACAAATAAAATGTGATTTGTTTTTTTATTTTATTTGAATAGCATAAAGCACAAGACAGAAATCTAACAACTTGGAGCTATCCATTGTAAGTTCAAAGAGTCAATTACCCCAACAAGATAACTTGAGAGAGTAGCTCTCTGATTGAGGGGTGGGGTTAAATACGGAAGACATTTCAGTTGAATGCATTCAGTTGTACAACTGACTAGGTATCCCCCTTTCCCTTTCCCTCTCGGAGTCCATTAGGCTATAAAAGTCTGAGATAAAATAAGTAAATAGTAGGAATATACTAGTTAATTAAAGTGTTTCTGAGTAAGCTAACATAATAAACTTCACAAGATAATTAACCTACCTAAAATTCCGATCAGTCCAAAGTCTCTGGTGTGTGTGTAAGTGTGTGTGTGCTGGAGGCGAGCAAAAGCTCGGGACAGAGGGGGGAGTTTGGCGGGGGTACCTGTACCAGACAGGGGGAGACAGGCCAGGGCTGACCGGGAACAGATTGCTGGGTTGATCCAAGCAGCGGTGCAGCAGGCAACAGGAGTAGGCATCACAACTCTTTGGGAGAAGCTTTTTTTGTGAGGCTGAGTAGGAGAGGAGGCTTTCAAATTTAACCGGTCAGGTAAGTGGTAGGGCAGATTAAAAAAAACACCTGACGTGAAAAGCTTGGTGAAAAACCATGGTAAAGGTGGCTTGAGTTTTGATACTCGCCAGACATTCGGGCCTTCAAACATCAATAGCTCAATGGAACACACACTGACAGGCACACACACACACACACAACACACATTGACAAGCACACACAACACACGCTGATGTATACACTTGATTGATAATTCCTCAGGGCTGTTGGGAAACACCTTATTCATGGCTGATTCTGCCATAATACCATGCTTGGCTCTGTCTGTGCATTTGTGTTTTCTATTAGAAGTGACACCTGAAAATGATTCAACATTGAGATGCTTTCTAGGAAATCCGAACTTTCTTTGGTCCAGAATGAGATCATTTTAAAACATGACGAGGACAATATATTTTCAATCATCAGAATTCTATTCTGTGTGCAATAAACACTACTTGTAATCAATCAAATGATTGTACTATATCATCCACTCCTTGATCATAGCAAGATGTCCCTCTTTGTCAGACTGAGACCAGATGAACTCCTTCAGCTGTAGTAGAGAGGCTGTGTGTGAGCTGTGAGGCAGAGCCCTTGTCTTATATGTGTGGGCTGAGGCGGGTTGAGGGAGACTAGAGAAGGAAAAGCCAAACAATGAGAAGGACCTGGCCAGGCTGCCTCTGGAGCAGCAGAGTGGAGGGAGGAGGAATGGGCCGAGGCTCGGACAGACGGGGGGGGGGGGGGGGGGGGGGGGTCAGCGGGTTTATCCACCTGCTGGCCAGGGGCACAGCACTGGAACCACCCCCCTCTCTCAGCCCAACAGGTGTGCTGGCCCCTGGCCGCCGTGGGCCCATCAAAACAAGAGATTCACATGACTAGAACCATAATGAGAGGACACACACAGAAAACAATCATTGCAGGCCGAGTAAGGGAGCGCTCCGGGTATCACCTGTTTTTGCTGTTCTTTTTTTGGTACCTTTGTGTGGAATCGGTCGGAAAACGGAAAACGCTATTCATATTGGTACTCGGGGAGCATGCAGTGATTGGAGCCACATTTGTTTTGGGGGCTTTAGTTTCCTCACGCTAGGCTGCTGCTGCCTGCTGCTCTGATCGGCGATTTCCCCTGAACTGGTCTGCTAATTAGGAACCTTTCCGTCAGGTTGGTTTGCTGTGAGCCACAGGATGCAGGAGGGACAGCGAGGGTGTTTTATAAAGTGAGGTTTATGTTACCAAACAGGAGATTGAGATCACAATGTGCACGGACAGCAAATGGGCCAGAACTCAATCTCCTTTACTCTCCTGTAGGGTTAGTCTTTAGTTCAGGATCATTTCACTCCTGTCAAGAGCAGAGGGTTTGGAGAGCTGTGTCCTTTCACTCATGCATTATAGTAGACACGGAGCCACGAGCCAAAAGTCAATATCTATAGCAAAAACCATGGTAAAATGGAGAAAATCATTGAACTGCACACACACAAGACTCAACACACACACTCAATTTCTCTGAGCTTCTAGGGAAGCAGAGCTCTAAATGACAGGCAGGCTAATGGCTCCCATGCCAGCCCTATTGTCGTCCTGTGAGACTTCCCTGAGCGGAAAAACAAAGGTTCCCGACGCGAGTGGAAGCCAGCACACATGCTCACAGTCACAGGACTGCAATGGGCACCACATCACGGCCCGCAGCTTCCAGTCAGACCAACCAACGGTGGCACAAATTGGTCCCTGGTGTGCAATGAGGTGGTACTATTTACTATCTGCCACTTTATCCTTGTACGTATCTTTATTTCTAGTTTGTGTGCATATCTACCTCAGTTACCGCATACTCCTACACATGGACTCAGTGCTGCTACCCCTTGTATATAGACAGCCAAGTGAACATTACTCATTATGTATCTATTATTACTTTAATTATTACCTGTTGTACTTTTCTATTATTTCTCTAGTTTCTTTCTCTCTGCATTGTTGGGAAGTAAGCATTCCACTGTTAGTCCACACCTGTTGTTTACGAAGCATGTGACGAACACAACTTGATTTGATTTTGATGAATGGGGATCAGGCAGGCATCACATGGTGGCACTTCCTGGTCCACTCTGCCTAGCGGGTCACGCCTGGTTACAGCACATAACACAGCTGCTGCCTATTGGCCATGCTCCACTGAGGACCAGAGGGATGTGTGTGTGCTCTCTCCCTTTAGCTTGTATTAGAATGCCTTTTCAAAACATTCATGTTCCCCTATAGAAACACAAACACAAGTCACAACCCACCGTCGTCACAATATAACTTGTTGTTGTAGACCAGGGGTGTTCACTCAGGGCTCCCTTCCAGCATTGCCCCCACCCTTATTTCTATGGGCACAAGCAATGTTCATAACACAAACTGTTCACAACCCTCTGGTTGTGGGGATAGAAAATGCTGATGGTTTAAAGCTTATTTCCTGCAATTCTACACATTTTGTTGTGGAGTGCAGAGAAAGGGAGACTTAAGTTGAAAGCCGGACTGAGTCCCTTAAAGAAAAATGTAGGGCGCGTTGCCCCACAGTTTGGGAACCACTGTTGTAGAGGACAGAGGGTAGAGGGTCGTCGGTAAAGCATGGAAACCCTGAGGAGATGTGAACGAACAGAAAAAGAACACCTCGCGTGTCACGTACGCATCACTAGAGGAGAGGAGGTATTTGTTTAACGGCTCAGCCATGGACCGAAACCAGCCATAACACATACTGTGGAAAAGATTCCATCACACACACACACACATACACACACACACACACACACACACACACACACACACACACACACACACACACACACACACACACACACACACACACACACACACACACACGGACACACCAGACTGTTCTTACCTTGTCCTCCAGGCGGATCAGTCTGGCTCCCACAGTGTGGTGTTCCTTATCTACGCCTTTCTCTGAAAAACAACAACAACACAGCATCTCCAACAGCGACGGAAGGCAGGTTTCATCAGCGTGTCACACACCACTTTGCAATGAGCTGGAAGCAGTAGCCTATGCATTTCTGAAAACATGTACTTAGTTGTTTAAAATATGAACCTTTCAATACATGTTACGAGGCATGTTTTACTGCTCGCATGTGCGGTGCCGTTTTGACTGTGTTTTCCGACAATTGCATTATGTAACAAACATTCGCACGTAGCCTCCTGCCTTGTGCGCAATGCTGCGCTCATAATGTGAATAAATAGCAGTTTATCAACATCTGAAGCTATACATTGTGATCCGTTTCATCAGAATAATTGCTTTCTAAAGTTATTTTTATGTAGTCTCGGCCTACTGGTTGTATGAATGTGGGATCTATCTTCCCACAACTGTCCCAGAGTCTGTTTGGAATAGGCTATTTCATTCTCGACAATCTGACCAATAGAATAGGTCAACTTTTGTACTAGGAGCGTTAGTAGATTGACATACGGTAGTGATTTTGCTGTTTGTTGCTCATCTTGTTGGCTGAGGAAAAGTAAATGTGGACTGTTAGTCTAAAATCTTCAAAAGTGCGCATCATAATTCCGTGAGAAGGACCGCACATCATTACATCCTAGACCTGCATGTTCTGTTAATATGAATGACCATCATCGTAATGGGATTTCTGTCATTCTGAGCACCGTGGGTGGACGCCCGAATCAGGTTACCCACCCAATGCATATGGGTCCGGCAGATTTCTCAAATGTCCGGTAAATTAAAATGTTGCCTGTCAAATGTCCAGCGGAAACCATGGTACTATGGTATGCTTTACCACCCTTGTGTCACACACACACCACCCCCCCCAACACATGCACTTCTTTATTTAGGGGCCCCCTAACGCAAATAACTCTTAGTCATGCAATGAGTCCCGATAAACATAACAACAGTATATCAGTGTAGTGGGGCTCCATCCTAGGGCCAGGGCAGGCTCAGCCAGGCAGACTGGGGGTAGTGGGCTGTATTTGACAGGCAGGCAGGCAGCTGTAGCTGTAGTGTTATCCTGTATGGCTGGCCTGGTTGTAATGGATGTCTGGAGTAAAGCCCCAGACTCCTAATCCAATACCAGGGCCAATCAAGCAAGTGTTTAACCATCTTAGTTCCCTTGTTAGCTCCATGGGGCAGCCAAGAAACGGAGGAGGGGGAGGAAGAGGAGGAGGAGGAGAGGTGGAGGAAAAGAGAGGAGGAGAGAGGTGGAGAGGAGGAGGTTGAGGAGGTTGGTACACAGAGCAGGAAGAGGAAGAGGAGGCGGAGGAGAAGAAGAGAGAAAGAGAAGCAAGGATAGGAGGGTGGTATGGAAAAGGAGGAGGGGGAGAAAGAAGGAGAGAGGAGAAAGTGGGAGGAGGGGGTACGCAGAGGAGGAGAAGAAGAAGAGAGAAGGCGGCGGAGGAGAGGGAGACGGGATGGCAGCGTTGTGCATACAAATACTAGCGTGTGTACCAAACACACATAGTCAAACATATACACACTCGCACACTACGTATACACACTATACACACTGGGGATCTCTTCGCAGAAGATTTAGTCTAGTCCAGCCTTATCGTCGCTCCTCGCTGTCTTTGTTTGTGAGATGAGGGGGCACAGTGAGGAGTGACAAGAGTTTAGCAGATCAACTCTGGCCTGGTGAGTTTCCTCTGGTGGGTTTTACCTGGCAAAAACAGTCCTGGTTTCCCCAATGTGTGGTCTAGTCTGGGAAAAGAAGGAGAACATGAGAGACACGTTATGGGAAAATTGAAACTTTGGACGAAGCTCTGTAGCATTTGTTAGTTTCATGTCTGTGACAGAAATAGTGAGAGAGAGAGAGAGAGAGAGAGAGAGAGAGAGAGAGAGAGAGAGAGAGAGAGAGAGAGAGAGAGTGAAAGAAAGCTGAGAGACAGATATAGATAGAGAGGAAGAGAGAGACAGACAGAGAGAGAGACAGGGAGAAAAAGAGAGAGCGAGAGAATACAAAGTAAAAAGATAGAGATTTAATGGCCCACCTCCTCTGTAGCTCCTTAATGCGGACCATCATGGTGAGGTGTCCCTGGTTGTACTGCTCCATCACGTCCCTCACGTCGTACGGCTTCCTCGCTTGCTGTGGAGTGGGAATATTGTATTGTAGCAACACAAACACAAACACAACACACACAGCACATTGTCACCCATGGTCATCCCTCGGGTCAACACTCGTCGCTCTTGCTACTGGTGATTCTCTGATCCACCTCTACGCAGACGACATCATTCTGTATACTTCCGGCCCTTCTTGGACACTGTGCAGACAAACCTCCAGACGAGCTTCAATGCCATACAACTCTCCTTCCGCGGCCTCCAACTGCTCCTAAACGCAAGTAAGGCTAAGTGCATGCTCTTCAACCGATCGCTGCCCGCACCTGCCCGCCCGTCCAGCATCATTACTCTGGACGGTTCTGACTTAGAATACGTGGACAACTACAAATACCTAGGTGTCTGGTTAGACTGTAAACTCTCCTTCCAGACTCACATTAATAAGCATCTCCAATCTAGAATCGGCTTCCTATTTCGCAAACAAAGCATCCTTCACTCATGCTGCCAAACATACCCTTATAAAACTGACTATCATACCGAACCTTGACTTCGGCGATGTCATTTACAAAATAGCCTCCAACACTCTACTCAACAAATTGGATACAGTCTATCACAGTACCATCCGTTTTGTCACCAAAGCCCCATATACTACCCACCACTGCCACCTGTATGCTCTCGTTGGCTGGCCCTCGCTTCGTATTCGTCGCCAAACCCACTGGCTCCAGGTCATCTATAAGTCTTTGCTAGGTAAAGCCCCGCCTTATCTCAGCTCACTGTTTACCATAGCAACACCCACCCGTAGCACGCGCTCCAGCAGGTATATTTCACTGGTCATCCCCAGAGACAATTCCTCATTTTGCCACCTTTTCTTCCAGTTCTCTGCTGCCAATGACTGGAACGAATTGCAAGGATCGCTGAGGCTGGAGACTCATATCGCCCTCGCTGGCTTTGGGCACCAGCTGTCAGAGCAGCTCGCAGATCACTCCACCTGTACATAGCCCATCTGTAAATAGCCCATCCAACTACCTCATCCCCATACTGTTATTTATTTTTTTGCTCCTTTGCACCCCAGTATCTCTACTTGCACATTTCATCTTCTGCACATCTATCACTCCAGTGTTCAATTGCTAAATTGTAATTATTTCGCCACAATGGCCTATTTATTGCCTTACCTCCCTAATCTGACCTCATTTGCACACACTGAATATATACTTTTTCTATTGTGTTATTGACTGTAGGTTTATTTATTCCATGTGTAACTCTGTGTTGTTGTTTGTGTCACACTGCTTTGCTTTATCTTGGCCAGGGGGCAGTTGTAAATGAGAACGTGTTCTCAACTTGCCTACCTGGTTAAATAAAGTTGAAATATATATATCTTTTTTTTTAATGTAAAAACACAGTGCTTTGTTGTTGCAGTGTATATTGACGATGAGTTTTCCAAGGGAAAAGGGCTTGTTCAGTAGGCTTTCACATGTTGTGTTGGGGGAGTTGTTTTGTGTGAGGAGAAAGCTATCTTGTGACTGAGGTTGCATCACCCAATAAAACATGATGAGCCAGTATGGTCTGTTCATCATCCAGAAATAATGAAGTAATGAGAAGATGGCTGAATGTGAAGACAGAAACGGTGGCCTGGGTTTGTTGGAGACTGTTGGAGAACAACAACAACCACGTTCAGATCTTAAAGAGAGTTGTGGACGACTAAAGGCCAAGTGAGGCCATTCTGTGGTAGGTGCCTAGTCTCCTACAGCTGTGCAGCGAGAGACTAACCACACAAGCGGAGGTTAACAGGGTTCCCATGATACTGAGGCTGAACTGACGACAGGCCAGACACAGACGTGCAGGTGCAAGTTGCAGGCACAGACGCCGTCTTACACACACGTACACACGCACATTGTGCACTCACCCACACATTGCGTATATGCAAATGCAAGTGGGCACACGCACACACGGTAGTCCTGCAGCTGCACAACATGCCCTTGTGCTTACCCTCACCTTCCTAAGCAACCACAACACTATTCTCTCTATCCTCCCTCCTCCTCCCCTCTCTTCCTCCACCCTGTCTTTTACCTGAAATTTCTGTCTGGCCACAAAGTACTTCATTCTCCGGAGTACTTTGACTGCTGCTTTGTGGGCGTGAGACAACCTGAGGGAGACAAACACAGTTCATTTGGTTGCACTGTTGAGAGGAGAACTGGCAAGAAAGGATTTCATTGTTCATGACGCTGTATCCTGTGCACATGACAATTACATGTTGATTTGTTCCAGCACACAAGGGGTTAAGCCTGCAGATGTTTCCCCTCGTCTCAGTTGTATTCCTTTACAAATGCAACCTGGCTTGTTTTCTGCTCTGAAAACAACAGAACATTTGACCAACTTGCATGCTTCCAGCCATTCTAATTGGCTTGTACTGCATTCATTTATGCAGAATGTGTGTACCGTGCAATGGCAAAACACATATGGCTTCGAGGGCTAGGAGAGTCCCCCTCCCTACCACACACACACACACACACACACACACACACACACACACACACACACACACACACACACACACACACACACACACACACACACACACACACACACACACACACACACACGAAAGCACACACACTCTCAAACCCACGCACACACTGTGTGCTAGAACTGTATGATCTCATCCTCTGGAACTAAACAGGTTTCTCATACAACTCACGAATGTTGAACTCTGATGAACTTGTTGTTCGTCTGTAAGTTTCGCCACAATATTGAAACTGTGAAGTTGTGTCCTTCTTTGAATCTGGAACAACCAAACATCTTGTGTAATCTGAGTCACACACACACGCACACACACACACACACACGCACACACACAAACATGCACACACACACACACACACACACACACACACACGCACACAAACATGCACACACACACACACACACAAACATGCACACACACACACACACACACACACACACACACACACACACACACACACACACACACACACACACACACACACACACACACACACACACACACACACTGGCTCAACACGCCTCATTTGTGTCAACAAATGGGAAAACCACCGGCACTAAACTAAACACCATAACAGCACACATAGTAGCCTAGCTATAGCCGCAAGAGTACAGACCCACTTCCTCCATCACGCAAGTGCTTTACATGATGTGTTGATGTTCGCTTGGCTTCACTGTCTAAGCTGAAATGCACAACAAGATGCACACAGTTCTGGTAAAAAAAATGTTTTAAGAAAATGTTGTTGTGAGCCAAATGTGACTGTTGGAGATGACACGGCCATATTTGGGTGTACGTGTGATTACGATACTTAGATGTGTGCGTGTGCGTGTGAGGGCAAAACTTGGGAGGGTGTTTATGTGCGGTTCGACTGCTGACAACTTCCATGGGTCATGGGGTCATGGCTAGAGGATGACCACAGAGCAGTAGAGGAAGTGGTGACCTGCTAGCTAGATCTGGAAATAGGCCCTCGGAGTCTATTCCAGAACAGTTTGGATTATTTTTGGTCCATGTATAGAATGTGTGCCCTCTCATTTTACAGTTTAACATTCATGCGGTGGTTTCATATTTCTGGACTGTTATTATATTGTTGTACTATGCTGTCTCTGTACTGGAGGTACTGTGTGCTAGGACTGCAGCGCGACTAGTAATGCGCACTCAGTGAGAACCCGTGTGTCTCTGCCTGTTGCTTCTCTCTGACACGAGCTGTGCTGACAGATCAAAGAGAATGCAAGCAATTCAATATGGATATTTTTTGGGATCTGTCTTAAAAGCGGAGCTGAAATATCTGCTTTTCCTTCACGCGTGTTTTAAAACATGTGACCTTTACCCTTCGGCCTTATCGCTGACATCAAGGGGGCTGGATAAGCCGCCCGGGACGGCGTTTGGAGTGCGTCTCGAGAGACGCCGGATTAACACTGAGCGACGCCACCGGATTCTTTAACAATAACATTCTGAAGGAATTCAGAGCGGGGACACCTTGTAAAATAGCACAGAGATGAGAAACGGGCACAGGAACAAACGAGAGACAGAAGACGGAGTTGCCATCCCCTTCAGAGATAACGGCACAACATAGTCTACAAAGTCACAAAGTCTGGAGATGAAAAGAACGTGGCCCCAAATCTCCCCCCCAAAAACTTCCTCCCATAACTAGAGAGAAAGTGTGTGTGTGTGTGAGACACACTTTGCCGGGGCTCTGAGCGTGACTGTGGTGAGAGATAAGGTCTTCTCTGCTGAAGTGCTCCAAAGCAAATGAATGGCTCCATTCTGAAGGCAGCAGCCCTTTGTTGGGGGGATGTATGGGGGTACAAGACTTGTTGTGACTGCTGCGTCCCAGCGCTACAGCTGGCTAGCTGGTTCTCTGTGAAGAAGCACACCCTCCCGCCTTTGTGGAGTCAACAAGCCCGGTCTGAAGACTTCATTAGAGGGTAGGGGCAACAAAAGGACTTAACAGACAATACACTGACAGGGGCCATAAAACATATGGATCAAAGCAGACTGCTGGGACTGCTTTTTCCGCCCTCAGATCTGGGCCTATACGAGGAAATGCACACGAACAATACCAAACAAAAAGCAGAGGCGTCTTTTTTTTTCTTCATTTTTGTACCCCCTCCTCCGTCTTCCCAAGTGCGCGAAGGATGTGTTTTTGCGCTGAGTTGTAGATTGAACATAATTGGGAAAGAAAACACATGTAGGAAACAGAAAACACGTGCAGTTTCGATCACGGGACTATTTCCCCCCTCGCTTCCCAAATGCACATGCATGTTTGGCAAGTGACCGTGATAAAAGAATAACATATTTTGCACAACTTAAAGTCGGCCTGCCCCAGATGCGGCGCTCAACCACATTTGGCGCCCAGCAACCTTTGGAATGTCAGCTTTACCACATCTCTCTGTCTCTGGTTGATGACTCACAACACTTGCTGCTAGTCTCATTCTTCTTCTCCTCTCCTCTTTTCTCCCTCTTCTCACCAGACCAGAGCGTTTGCCACACAACACAATGCATCCCAGGGCTCCTCTGGAGTCAGCAAGCATTTAATCTCCCACACACAGACTTCAATATTGTTTTGATTGTCCTGTGCCGTATGATTTCAGGGCCAAGGGCGACGCTTGTTTATTCCAGTGAATACCCAGGCTTAAGACTGCCACAGTCTTCCACAGACTCACCATTCTTCACCAGGGCTACTGTGGTAAATTCAATTGGGTACAGTGTTGAGGAGAAATGAGTTGGTGTGGTCCTTTGAAATCCTGGACAGATTATAGCCACATGCCATCCATTGGCACTTGGAAGTTTCTCTCTTAATAAAGCTTTCTGGGTTGATTTTTCCAGGTGGTTACTTTAGAAACCTCATAGTAGTCCTTAGTAACAGTCCTCCTCTCTGCTGTTCCTTGGCTGGAGCCAGTCTAATATCCTGTCTGTGTTTCCTAGGAGCACACAGTGTAATAACGTCTGGGGACGGAGTCCATCAGGGGAAAGAGGCTTTAGAGTCTAGAGTTACAGGTCGATGGTCAGAGCACAGCAAAGGCACAGGCCTGTGGTCGATGATCAGCTTCAGGAGGGGTCTTTGATCAACGCAAGAGAAAACAGACACCCACAACATTTCTGTATCAAATCAGAAGAGGCCCTTGATTATCTCTACACTTTACACTTGAAATATGAGAGGGGTTTAATTAGCCAGGAGCCAGTAACTGTCTTTCATGTCAAATTCAGTCGGTGTGTTGTTGAATCATCAGAGAGACAGAGAGGTTGTTTGCATGCAGGAGTCTGTCTCTAGTCTCTCTCTATCCTGCTGTGTATAGTTACTGGTGATGTGTGTTGTTGGTTAGTTACTGACCGCTCTCTCTCTCTGGGGGTGTCTGCTCCAGTTGTCTTTGTGTCTGCAGCCCCAGTCAGAGACAAGCAGGACTGATCAATAGGCCTTGATCACACAATGTTTGAGATGTTTGAAACAATTGCAGGCTGCACTCAGCGCGGCCCGGCCCGGCTGGTAATGAGCACGTGAACACATGAAAGCCTGTGTATTTAATAGCTGACAACAAAGAGAGGAGAGGCCGTGATTTACATGCCGTGCCATGTCACCACAGTGGGGCACGAAGCCTGCTGCAGCCTGCCACATCTGTCACACATTTCTGTCTCCCAGATTCACCGGAGGAAAGGGCTGGTTGACACTAGCATGGGGTGGTAGAGGACTCCGTTTCTCACTCTCTCTATCCCACACACACGTAAATACACACACAACCGCATGCTAGTATCACGTGTAAACACACACAAACACATCATTCCACCACCCTGGTGTAATTCTAAAGGTACTGCAATTTGTGGTTTGATTTCGAAATGGTTGAGAAAGAACCAAAGAAAGAAAATTGCCTCTCTAGAATGACTGAAGATATAATTCTGACCAAAACCCCACACACATTTAATGAACCCACTTCCACAACGTGTCATTAACAGAGGATAAGTGGAAAAGGTACCTCGTTGCTGATAGGGGAGAACGCTCCAACCAAAACGTTTTGAACACGTACAGAGTTGAACAGTTGAACTTTGACAACCCTGAACCCTGTGCTTGGATAATACCAGGAAGAAAACCTCACGTTATGGACATGCGCACGCACACACCCACACACACACAGAGAAATACAATTATTGTTGGACAGGGTTTAGTGAGTAATGTCTAGTTCTCAGGTGCAGGCTACACACCTCTATAGACCTTAGACATCAGTAGGTCCTGAATCCTGCTCTCAGAGTTCAGCTGACAGAAACACTAAAGGCACTTCGGCTCATGAGGGTTAAAGGAAAACTCCACCCAAAGCAGCATCACACACGGATGATTTCTGTAATTTTGAAAGTTACATACATTGTATCTTGCAAACTTGAGTGCTGACAAGCAAAAACATTTCGGGACTATTTCAACAATGGACTAATGAAACAAATATCAAATGATTGGTTTCGGGTGGAATTGTCCTTTAACTCATTATTTCCTAAGGGCTAAGTGACGAGTAGGCTACTTCCCTATGAATGTCAGGACATGTCAATAGTGGATCTGCTACTGTTAAACAATACTACTACATGTAAATCACTTCTACTACAGCTTTAGTTATGCTAAACAGCACACAGACAGATACATGATGTCATTGAAATGATTATGTTTGTACAGAACCAGATTTTTCACTTTGCATACTTTGGCTGGCTAGATACAGTAAAGAGCAACCAATCCACAGGTGAATAGGCTAAACCATTTTTGAAATACAGTTTTATCTTATTTATTTAATGATGGAAAGTCAAAGAACAGTCCAAGAACTCGCTTAAGGGTGATTTGATTTTATTTGATATATGTGCGAGTGAAAGAAAGAAGCTCTGACCTCAGCTTCACAAAATCTCCTTAATTAGGGAAGTGGTGATGTTGGAGGTTACCTAAGCTAAGGAGGTTATTCAACAAAGGAGCCGGCCAGAGCAGAGCAGGAGCTACCCCTTCCATAGAGAGAGGAGGGGAAGGGGACATGTCTCTGGTTGGTTTGGGGCATAAACAGCCCTTCAAATATGTGTCCCAACACTTCAAAGGCTGGCTCACTGACTGACTGACAGACTGACAGACTGACTCTGCCATATAAGGAGGGGAGGAGAACTACCATCCACACACATACGTTACACAATCATACACACAGAAGCACAAGTCTCCATACCTACACATATACAGTAAACGCATATAGACCTCCACTCCGAAGCACAGTCACACGCCTCACCTCCCTCCCCTGTTAGCCTGAGCTACGGTATTGAGGGGCGGGGTGCAGGTTTTGATGATGTGGTGGGGAGTGTGTATGTGTGCGTGTGCGCGTGGGTGTGTGTGGGTGTGATTGAGAAGTTGGCGAGGAAGGGGAGGGGTATTGGGTTTCTCCAGTGGAGGACAAGCTAGAGAGAGAGGTGCCGAAGCAGGAGCTATAATTCATGGTCTAATAGGATTTGGTGCTGTTTAGCAGGATTAGTGCATGTTAGAGAAATACTCCCTTTATAGCTGCCAGTTAGGGGGTCCTGGAAAAACACCACACTGGATCCTTGTTTTAAAAAAAAAAAAACATTTCTGTGATTACCCCCTCCAGCGGAGGCCCTGGCTCAGTAGAAGCGTCTTTCCTATAGCTGGCTGTATTGGGATTAAATTGGCTGCTTCTTTCATAGGCGTATGATAATCCAAGCACATGAGCCCAGCGTGGGGATGTGAAGAGGGGGACTGTGTGTGTGTGTGTGTGTGTGTGTGTGTGTGTGTGTGTGTGTGTGTGTGTGTGTGTGTGTGTGTGTGTGTGTGTGTGTGTGTGTGTCTTTGTGTGTGTGTGTTTGTGTGTGTGTTTGTGTGTGTGTGTAAGAAGTTAGAAGGAACAATTAGAGACACCTTTTTTTTGGGGAGCCAGGGGCTGCTGGAGGTGCGGTCACAGGCTTGCCCACATTCGTTCAGCCTGACTAAGCTCTCTCTATGGGCCCAGCCAACGGGAGGGAGAGACAGAGAGAGAAAGAGAGAGAGGCGAGAGAGGGAGAGAGAGAGAGTGAGAGAGATAGAGAGAGATGGCGAGGGTGAGAGGAAGGGAGAGAGATGGAATAAGCCCAGAAGGCAGAGAGAGAGAGGCTGACCCTGCGCCTCCAGAGCTGAGGGCTTCCTTTCAGAAGCTAGGCAGGATTATAAAACCATTCTTTCTTTGAAAGAAGTTATTCTTCCATTCTTGTTTTTGTGGTAAAATGGGTGGGGGGGTATGGGGGTCTGGCTGACATTAAAGCCTTGTGTTTAATTACTCTTTTCTCTTCTGATCAGGCCTTTTGTTCCCCTTCAGCTGTGGGAAGGCCTGGCTGGCTTCTCTACAGGGTGGTGTGTGTGTGTGTGTGTGTGTGTGTGTGTGTGTGTGTGTGTGTGTGTGTGTGTGTGTGTGTGTGTGTGTGTGTGTGTGTGTGTGTGTGTGTAATAGAAAGATAAATAAAGAGAGGGAGAAAGAAAGAAAGAAAGAAAGAAAGAAAGAAAGATACTGTAGGCACAGCGAGAAAGTTCGGTGTGTCAAAAAGTTCCCTTCACTACCCGCTATGTGCTCCCTCCCTCCGTCCAGATCAGTAGAGGGAGACACCTGCCACTAGAAGAGAGAGAGAGAGAGAGAGAGAGAGAGAGAGAGAGAGAGAGAGAGAGAGAGTGTGTGTGTGCCTACTTGTAAACAGTATGGTTATGTTATATAAAATGTTGTGAAAATGACCATATTAAATGACAGAAGGGCATGTACATGATAGGCCTACCTGGCTTATATGATTATGATGGCCATGATCTTTCTTGACAGTGTCATAAAGTGTATTTTCTTAGTCCAAGTAAAGTGACACAGGATGGTCATAACGCTGCATGACAGTGCCATAAAGTGTATTTTCCATTACGATGGGAAAAAAAACTCACTGTAAAGAATTCATTAAAACAACAACAAAAAAGGGAACTAACTCTAAATTGCATTATTTATTCAAGTTTGTTTCTGCAGCCTCACTCAAGGTCTTCACCTCCACCACTGGATGCAGCAGATGCATTACTTTCTCTGGAAAATATAGCTCAGTAAAGAACAGAAATCAGAAAAGAGTATGCTACAATGCAGTGACACCATTAAAGAAATCTGAAAACTTCACACCAAATATATTATGAGAATAGCAAACACTTTCAGGCATGTTCAAATACATTACAATCCCATTTTAACATAGCTAAAGCTAGCTCTCAACTGTTCATGTAGCTAGCAAGCTAATGTTAGCTACCCTATCACTAAAGATGGTGGTGTACAAAACAACTAAATACACCCATGCCTTGTTGAGGCAACAACAGTACATTTGATTCACTCTATATACTGATAATAGATAATTGTACAAAAAAATTCTAGAAGAGGCCTGTGTATTAAATGTAACAAATACCCATAATAACAACTAGCTAACTATGGCAGGCTAGCTAGAGCCGAGCGCTGAGTTAGCTAACATTAACGGTTAGCATGCGACCGTTAGATACACATAAAAAAAAGAATAATAATTATAAAATACTTATCATTAGCGTGGGTCATATGGACTCATGTAAATATACTTAATATGAGCCATCTTTTGTAAAAAATGAAGAAAAAAAACATTTATGAGCCAAAACATTTATAACGAAAATATGTTTAATCTGAGATGCCATCTTGTCTCATTGACTTGCATACAAATTTAGCTAGCCATGTTTGGCTACACAAAAATCACACTTTTTTTTCACTCGGTCAAAACAGTTAAATTATAAATAAAGATTATGGGAAAACTCATCACGGTTTAGATAAACATGTTATCTCTAGATTTCAAAAACAAAATCATGCTTGTAAATATTACAAACTTGAAAACAGGATGAATAAGAAAACACTGACAATTAACATTTATGCACTGGGCTTCTCTTCCTCCTTCTCTTCTTCCAACGTATGTGGTGTGCGCCTGCAGCTAACAGTTTGAATGTCTCCCCCTAGTGGTAGCGTTAAATATACATGTAGCTATATTAAAGCAAAACCATGGAGGGCTACAATAGTAATGTGGTGAACAAACAAACTTAGATTCTATACATTTACATATTTTGGAATCAATCACAGGAGGTTTTTTGTTCTGCTCCTGCATTAATCCCAGTCATCAGTGACAGAGCATTGGGCTAAGCACATGTTTGACATCAATGTGTGAATAATTACAATGGTAATAAAATGGCACATTTTTGGAAATGTTATATAACATACTATTTACAAGTAGAATGGAATGGTTTACCTTGTGTGGTAGGATTTGTGCACTTTGACACTTTTATATTGGTGTCATAACCAGCCATAAAATATTGCTATATATGTCACAACACATCTAAATATACAGTATGTGTCATGACAGTGTTGTGACAATGTTATATGCCATGGTTAAATAAAATGTTACTGTATTTTCAGTGTGTGTGTGTGTGTGTGTGTGTGTGTGTGTCACACACCACTTTCTCTCTCTCTGTTTCCTTAGGGCCTAAGGAAACAGAGAGAGAGAAATTGGTGTGGCCTTTCTTTGTATGAACTGTCACCCTGACAGGAGAGAGAGAGAGAGAGAGAGAGAGAGAGCGAGAGAGAGAGCGAGAGAGAGAGAGAGAGATATTAAAGGGAGTGAGAGATAGAAGAAAAATCTGAAAATGCTCCTGTCAAGCAGCACTTATCTCCTCCCTGGGGGCATGATGGTAGGAGGCCCTCCTAGGCCCCGTCAGGAGCCCCACTGCCCCTCAGACATAGAAGTGATCCATCACACACACACATGCACACACGCACACACACACACACAGACACACACCACAGAGTAATTAGGCTAGCAGCAGGGTCACTCGTCCAAACAAGGTGCCAGTGATAGACAGAAGGGCTGTCTCTATAGGCTAGGCTGAGAGGGAGACGAGAGGAGAGTCACGGGAAGACAGGAGGGAGGTATATTTGAGGCACTAGGAAGGGCTCCACTAGAGTGGCATGGAACCCCCTCTCTATTGTTTGGGTAAGGGCGGGGTTGAGGAGGGGGAGGACTAGTAATGAGTCGTGCATAACTCCAAATATGAATTGGTAGAAACTACAGCATACATAGAGAGTAGACTGGTAAACAAAAGCTTAAAATAAGAAACAATTCAACAAGGGTGAACTTTTGTGACCAATGGGAAAGGAAGAGAACTGCTATTCTATGGAAAGTATGCCAAAAGGCAAAAGAGCTAAAGTTGCAATGAGTTGACCTGACTTTTCCAATCCCCTAATGAGGAAAGAGAGGAGAGGATACCATTACAGGTAAGGGATATGGTGGAGCCCAGGCCAAAGACCAAGACTTCACTTCACTGGAACTGAACACGGGGAGGAAATCATTATGAACAGGCTGACTAATACACAACTAAATCTTTCTTTCTCCCTCTCCCTCTCCCTCTACCTCACTTCACCCTCTCTTTCTACCTTCTTTCTCCATTTTTCACTGTGACTTTCTCACTGAACTTCCAGAGTAAACTAAGCCAAAGTGGAGAAATTGAGATCTTAATAACATTTGTTCTGACAATGTGAGAAATAGACAGAGACAGAAAGACAGTGAGGACGCCAGAAAGAGAGACAGACAGAGTTAGCCAGCCAGCCAGTCTGTCAGATGAACAGGCAGCCAGAAAGACAGAGACAGCCAGCCAGCCAGACAACCAGACAGCCAACCAGCCAGCCAGATGAACAGGCAGCCAGAAAGACAGAGACAGCCAGCCAGACAACCAGCCAGCCAGCCAGCTAGTGGTTATAAGGGTATAGTAGAGCAGGTGGGGAATGTACAGCATCAGATGAGCTGCATGTCCTGACAGAAACCTATTTTACAACGTGTTCCAGTCCCTCTCCTCTCCAGCATACAATTAACATTTATAGTTACAGAGGTTTGCAAGAGACAGAGATAGACAGACAGAGAGTAAAGAGAGAGATGGTGTGAATGGGTTTGTCTCTGTCTCACTAACTAACTGTTGCTTGGGAGTAAAGATGTTAGGGATAACACAGGATGAATCACAATACTTTTTTGCTAAAATAACAATTGCTTGCCAAAAATGTCATTTTTGTAATGGCAAATATTTTTTAATAGCTATATATAATGCAAATCAGTTGATCTGCTTCTGTTCTGTGGTGTGGCACTGTGTGATCTTTTGGGCTAAGCAACTGGATATCACAAAAAAAAAGAGAGTCCATTTTAACAAAGCAAATGGAAGGACTAATAGTACAGATAGATAGCAATAAAACACGTACCATAGAGGCTCAGAATAAGTTAGAGGAAAAACAAAAAGAAATGGAGGAACTTATTCATGAAAGATCAAGTGTAATATATTATAAAAAACCAATGCGAAATGGATGGAATATGTGATCCGTTTCAGGAAACTAGGCGTATGTCGCGGGTCACTACTTCACAAGCGTAAACCTCTTATCAAAATGCGTTTTGTGGCAGAAATGCCTTCTTGAACATGTGGACTTTCATGTGCCTTAATAACAAACGTGTATGCCATCTGTAAATACGAATAAAATGGTTAAATTACGAGCCTAGTTGGTTTAGCAAAAGAAAAAGTCAGTAATCTCCCCGCTAGCCATGATTGGCTGAGATAATGTGTGGACTGGACAGGCCGAGAGATGAGTTTGGATTGGACTGCCATATAGCACACTTCTGTCAATTTGAGCTGGTCAGTATGTCTAGGTAATCCTGTCTAACACAGCTTTTTTGAAAATTTATTGTGTATTAAAACTACATAAGTGTTGCTCTCCACTTTCTGGAGGACTGAGTTTTTAAATAAGTGGAATTCGAGTATGATAGCTAAGGAAATTGAGAAAACACCTGTCTCCGGATTACATCTTCAAACTAAGGGCAACCATGGCATCTGACAGGAGATGTGTCCAACCATGAATGATGTATACAGGTAAGGTAGTCTAGCTAGCTACATTTTCAGATATTACATGTTTCTAATATTGACAGAAAGAGACATTTGCTTAGCTAGCTATAGCCTAATGTAAGCTAGCTAACATTGAACTTGGTTGGTTAGCTACCTGCAGTTTCATGCAGGGTAGTAATGTCATGAGTTGTGGTTATGCTTCATTGTTTAGCTAGCTAGCTAACATTAGCTGGCTGGTTCGCTAGCTAACGTTATGTGTATGACCTTATTATTCATTACTCAGAGCCATTTGCTTAGCTAGCTATAGCCCAATGTTAGCTAGCTAACATTGAACCTGTTTGTTTAGCTACCTGCATATTCATGCAGGGTAGTAATGTCATGAGTTGGGATTATGCTTTATTGTTTACCTAGATAGCTAGCTAGCTACATGTCTTACAAAAGACTCCACGATGCAAGTAACCATTTCGGGTGTGTTCGTAAATTTAGTCTGGCCATCTACTCCGATTTCAGCACACTCTCATGCGAGTGTGTCAGGGAGCGCAGAATAACTGATGAACTTACGAACGCTTAACACCCATTGAATATGGCCGGTATCAGCAAACGTCGACAAAAAAAGCATAATTAAATTGTTGCCAGCAGCACAGTTACAGTAACCAACACTCTGGAAAACATGAAAACAGCACAACCAGTACTGCTAGGGCGAGTAAAATGGTCAGAGTGGGGTGTTCTCTCATTATGTGTCTGGAAGTAGCTAGCAAGCTAGCCAATGTTAGCTTGGGTGCTTGACTGCCGTTGTCAGGTCAGAATGTTCGCATCCACCCTAGTCATCAGCCAGAGCATCCACTGTGCGCTCTGAACGCAAAATGCTCAGAATTTACAAACGGATAATCTGACAGCACAGTTGCAGTCACCAACACTCTGGATAACATAACAGTCTAACCAGGTCTGTGAGGGCAAGTAATGTTCAGTGAGCTGTTCTCTCTCACTAAGATGTCTGGAAGTAGCTAGCAAGTTAGCTTGGGTGCTTGACTGCTGTTGTTAGTACATTCGGATCAACCCTTAAAGAGATGGGTGGGACTAAAGTTTAAGAGGGTGTGAACGATGCTGAATGGGTGTAGACAAAGAAGGGCTCTCCAGTAATAGCACCAAAACATTCAAAGGCCATTTTCTCAAAAGTGAGTTTACAAGTTTATCAACTTTCAAAGCAAAATTACTTTCCCATTGTTCCTCAACTGTAGTGTATGATATACCATTTTGTAGCTCTACTTTTATCCCATGTAAAAAACAGAATTTCAAATTCACATACGGTCGCATACGGGGAAAATGCACCAAATTATTTTTATTACTTCAACATAGAAATGCTACCAAAAATAATTTACTGAAACTTGTTACAAATGACAGAGTAACCCATGATTCACCAAACAATATTTTCAAAGAGGAAGTAATGTCACAACTTCCGCCGAAGTCGGTCCCTCTCCTTGTTCGGGCAGTGTTCGGTGGTCGACGTCACCGACCTTCTAGCCATCATCCATTTTTCATTTTCCATTGGTTTTGTCTTGTCTTCCTACACACCTGGTTCCAATCCCATCAATTACATGTTGTGTATTTAACGCTCTGTTTCCCCTCATGTCCTTGTCGGAGATTGTTTGTTGTATGTAGGTGTTTATTGTTATTTCCTGGTGTGCGACGGGTTTTGCACCCTCTATTTGTTATTTTGTTTTTCGGAGGTTTTGATGTTTATTAAACAGCTCCGTTTTTACCAAGTTCATTCTCCTGCGCCTGACTTCCCTGCCACCAGCACGCACCACATTACAAGTAAAGTACTCTAAGTATATATTTCATTGCAGTGTCCTCCATCTACACTAACCGAAGCTAATTGTATGGATTTTTTTTCTATTAATAATGTAAAATTAACAGCTGTACAGAAAGAGTCGTGAAGTCCAAATTACAGAGGAGGAACTTCTTGATGCAATTAAAGCCTTTAAGTCTGGGAAAACTGCAGGGCTGCATGGCATAACAGTGGATGAACAGTTGAAGTCGGAAGTTTACATACACTTAGGTTGGAGTCATTAAAACTCGTTATTCAACCACTTCACAAATTTCTTATTAACAAACTATAGTTTGGGCAAGTCGGTTAGGACATCTACTTTGTGCATGACTGTTACGGCTATCGAAAGGAGTGGACCAAAACGCAGCGTGTTGAGTGCTCATATTTATTACTATAATGAAACACTTAAACAAAGAAACAAAACGAAAGCAAACAGTTCCGTCAGGCAACAGACAACTAAACGGAAAACAACTACCCACAAAAACCAGGTGGGAAAATGCCTAAGTATGGCTCCCAATCAGAGACAACGATAGACAGCTGCCTCTGATTGGAAACCATACCCGGCCAAAACATAGAAATAAAATACATAGAATGCCCACCCCATATCACACCCTGACCTAACTAAACAGAGAAAAACGTCTCTCTCAGGTCAGGACGTGATAATGACACAAGTAATTTTTCCAACAATTGTTTACAGACAGATTATTTCACTTATAATTCACTGTATCACAATTCCAGTGGGTCAGAAGTTTACATACACTAAGTTGACTGTGCCTTTAAACAGCTTGGAAAATTACAGAAAATTATGTCATGGCTTTAGAAGCTTCTGATAGGCTAATTGACATCATTTGAGGCAATTGGAGGTGTACCTGTGGATGTATTTCAAGGCCTACCTTCAAACTCAGTGCCTCTTTGCTTGACATCATGGGAAAATCTAAAGAAATCAGCCAAGACCTCAGAAAACAAATTGTAGACCTCCACAAGTCTGCTTCATCCTTGGGAGCAATTTCCAAACGCCTGAAGGTACCATGTTCATCTGTACAAACAATAGTACGCAAGTATAAACACCATGGTACCACACAGCTGTCATACCGCTCAGGAAGGAGACGCGTTCTGTCTCCTAGAGATTAATGTACTTTGGTGCGAAAAGCACATATCAATCCCAGAACAGCAGCAAAGCACCTTGTGAAGATGCTGGAGGAAACAGGTACAAAAGTATCTATATCCACGGTAAAACGAGTCCTATGTCGACATAACCTAAAAGGCCACTCAGTAAGGAAGAAGCCACTGCTCCAAAATCAGACTACGGTTTGCAACTGCACATGGGGACAAAGATCGTACTTTTTGGAGAAATGTCCTCTGGTCTGATGAAACAAAAATAGAACTGTTTTACCGTAATGACCATCATTATGTTTGGAGGAAAAAGGGAGATACTTGCAAGCTGAAGAACACCATCCCAACCGTGAAGCACGGGGATGGCAGCATCATGTTGTGGGGGTGCTTTGCTGCAGGAGGGACTGGTGCACTTCACAAAATAGATGGCATCATGAGGCGGAAGATTATGCAACATCAGACATCAGACATCAGTCAGGAAGTTAAAGCTTGGTCGCAAATGGGTCTTCCAAATGGACAATGACCCCAAGCATACTTCCAAAGTTGTGGCAAAATGGCTTAAGGACAACAAAGTCAAGGTATTGGAGTGGCCATCACAAAGCCCTGACCTCAATCCCATAGAAAATTTGTGGGCTGAACTGAAAAAGTGTGTGCGAGCAAGGAGGCCTACAAACCTGACTCAGTTACACCAGCTCTGTCAGGAGGAATGGGCCAAAATTCACCCAACTTATTGTGGGAAGCTTGTGGAAGGCTACCTGAAACGTTTGACCCAAGTTCAACAATTTAAAGGCAATGCTACCAAATACTAATTGAGTGTATGTAAACTTCTGACCCACTGGGAATGTGATGAAAGAAAAGCCAAAATAAATCATTCTCTCGACTATTATTCTAACATTTCACATCCTTAAAGTAAAGCGGTAATCCTAACTGACCTAAGACGAATTTTTACTAGGATTAAATGTCAGGAATTGTGAAAAACTGAGTTTAAATGTATTTGGCTAAGGTGTATGTAAACTTCAGACTTCAACTGTATATATATACAGTACCAGTCAAAACTTTGGACACTCCTACTCATTCAAGAGTTTTTTTTGTTGCTATTTTCTACATTGTAGAATAATAGTGAAGACATCAAAACTAACATATATGGAAACATGTAGTAACCAAAAAAGTGTTCAACAAATCAAAATATATTTGAGATTCTTCAAAGTAGCCACCCTTGAATGAGTATGTGTGTCCAAACTTTTGACTGGTACTGTATTTTTTTTATTTAACAAGGCAAGTCAGTTAAGAACAAATTCTTATTTTCAATGACGGCCTAGGAACAGTGGGTTAACTGCCTTGTTCAGGGGCAGAACGACAGACTTGTACCTTGTCAGCTGGGGGATTTGAACTTGCAACCTTTCAGTTACTAGCCCAATGCTCTAACCCCTAGGCTACCCTGCCACCATATATATGTATGTGTATTTATATGTATGTATATGTATGTATATATGTATGTACATTTATATATATATGTCGGTATCTATGTATGTATATATATATATATATATATATATATACAGTGAGGGAAAAAAGTATTTGATCCCCTGCTGATTTTGTACGTTTGCCCACTGACAAAGAAATTATCAGTCTATAATTTTAATGGTAGGTTTATTTGAACAGTGAGAGACAGAATAACAACAAAAAAATCCAGATAAACGCGTGTCAAAAATGTTATAAATTGATTTGCATTTTAATGAGGGAAATAAGTATTTGACCCCTCTGCAAAACACGACTTAGTACTTGGTGGCAAAACCCTTGTTGGCAATCACAGAGGTCAGACGTTTCTTGTAGTTGGCCACCAGGTTTGCACACATCTCAGGAGGGATTTTGTCCCACTCCTCTTTGCAGATCTTCTCCAAGTCATTAAGGTATCGAGGCTGACGTTTGGCCACTCAAACCTTCAGCTCCCTCCACAGATTTTCTATGGGATTAAGGTCTGGAGACTGGCTAGGCCACTCCAGGACCTTAATGTGCTTCTTCTTGAGCCACTCCTTTGTTGCCTTGGCCATGTGTTTTGGGTCATTGTCATGCTGGAATACCCATCTACGACCCCTTTTCAATGCCCTGGCTGAGGGAAGGTGGTTCTCACCCAAGATTTGACGGTACATGGCCCCGTCCATCATCCCTTTGATGCGGTGAAGTTGTCCTGTCCCCTTAGCAGAAAAACACCCCCAAAGCATAATGTTTCCACCTCCATGTTTGACGATGGGGATGGTGTTCTTGGGGTCATAGGCAGCATTCCTCCTCCTCCTCCAAACACGGCAGGTTGAGTTGATGCCAAAGAGTTCCATTTTGGTCTCATCTGACCACAACACTTTCACCCAGTTGTCCTCTGAATCATTCAGATGTTCATTGGCAAACTTCAGACGGGCATGTATATGTGCTTTCTTGAGCAGGGGGACCTTGTGGGCGCTGCAGGATTTCAGTCTTTCACGGCGTAGTGTGTTACCAATTGTTTTCTTGGTGACTATGGTCCCAGCTGCCTTGAGATCATTGACAAGATCCTCCCGTGTAGTTCTAGGCTGATTCCTCACCGTTCTCATAGTCATTGCAACTCCACGAGATGAGATCTTGCATGGAGCCCCAGGCCGAGGGAGATTGACAGTTCTTTTGTGTTTCTTCCATTTGCGAATAATCGCACCAACTGTTGTCACCTTCTCACCAAGCTGCTTGGCGAGGGTCTTGTAGCCCATTCCAGCTTTGTGTAGGTCTACAATCTTGTCCCTGACATCCTTGGAGAGCTCTTTGGTCTTGGCCATGGTGGAGCACTCCCTTTAAGAGTGTGCTCCTAATCTCAGCTCGTTACCTGTATAAAAGACACCTGGGAGCCAGAAATCTTTCTGATTGAGAGGGGGTCAAATACTTATTCCCTCATTAAAATGCAAATCAATTTATAACATTTTTGACATGCGTTTTTCTGGATTTTTTGTTGTTATTCTGTCTCTCACTGTTCAAATAAACCTACCATTAAAATTATAGACTGATAATTTCTTTGTCAGTGGGCAAACGTACAAAATCAGCAGGGGATCAAATACTTTTTTCCCTCACTGTATATACATATATATATATATATATATATATATATATAGTATATTTACAAAAATATACACTTCTTTTCCTTGTTTTTGAAAGAAAAGCAAATTTTTTGGTCCATTAAAATAACATCAAATTGATCAGAATTACAGTGTAGACATTGTTAATGTTGTAAATGACTATCGTAGCTGGAAACGGCTGATTTTTTTATGGAATAACTACATTGGCGTATATGTAAAACACAGGAAAATCAAGTTTTTGACTTACTGGGCCTTTGAATGTATCACCTGTCAGGTATTTTAATTGTCTGTAATGTCTAACGTTACTTGTTAAATGTTTGTAATAATGTAAATTGTAATGTCTTTTTAGTTCTGTGTTGGACCCCAGGAAGATAAGCTGACATTACGGTGTCAGCTAATGGGGATCCTAATACATTTTTTATTAAAATAACTCTCCAGGGCTGCATCTCATTCCAAAAAGATCCTTTCCTTCTAACACCACTAAATACCAATTCAATCATCTCAGATCCACCAAGAAAGTAAATTAAGACTGAGGGGCAGATAAGATAGCACTTTATTAATCCCCCAAAGGGGAGATTTGATAGCACCAACCAATAAATACACAATGAAACACAAAAAAACAACCTTTTGAAATGAAATGCAGCCCAGCATTATAACAGACATAGTATTGTCATGCATAGCATAGTAAACCTTCATTTATCCACAATGACGAGTCTTCCGTCATCCATTTAACTTTACCTTTCTGAGGATGACTCATTGGACAAACCCAGACCTCCATCCCAAGGCTCACTGGCCAATCAAGGCTCATATCTCAGGTCTAACCTGGTCAGGTTAGGAGCAATGCGTAACATGCTGTTTCCGGGAGATCAGGTGATTGTACATAGGGAATTCACAGCCTCAGAACAAATGAAAGATGGTAAGCGTGGGTTCTGTAGGGCAGCAGAGCTGTGTTGGGGAAGTTGACCTTGCTTCAGCTTCTGTGTGAAGTGAGATCTGAGAGGGGAGCGTGTCACACTGCATTATGGGCCTGCATCTTGACCTTTGACCTCAAGCAATAACTGACTAACTGAACTAACTTTTTCCCCCAACTGATTTTTATAAACTTTCCACACCAGTGACAATGCAGAACTCCGGATGCAGAGATTGGGCTCTGACAGAGACGTGTTATCTAATTTGGGCAAAAGAACAAACAGTACCCCTCACAACGTGTTGGAACACGTTGAAAACAAAACTGCTGCCAAAACACAAGAACACAGCATCCGATTCATAGAGCAGCGTTGATAAAAACGAATTCCTGAACTAAACAACAACACAATCTCATTATCCAGTGACTGTGATAAAAATTCTGTATGTATTTCTATGCTCTAATTACATTTTTGCTGTGCAAGGTTGCACCTATACAGTTTGTACTACAGAAAGAGTATTGTCCCATGTCCGAGGACTTTCTCCCAGTGCAATATCTGTGGTGATAATGATGACTTCAACACATCCTTTTCATAGCTAGCATGCATTTTCATCTAAGGCATAAAATCATTCTACTTTTGTTTTGTTGTATTTCTCGTATTGAGTAGGGAGATTCTATATGTAAAGTGCCTTCATAAAGTATTCATACCCCTTGACTTAATCCACATTTTGTTGAGTTAAAGCCTGAATTCAAAATGGATTAAATAAATAAAAAATCTCACTCATCTACACACAATACAACATAATGACAAAGGGAAAACATGTTTTTAGAATTTTTAGCAAACGTTTGAAAATGAAATACAGAAATATCTAATTTACATAAGTATTCACACCCCCGAGTCAATACTTTGTAGAAGCGCCTTTGCCAGCAATTACACCTGTGAGTCTTTCTGGGCAAGTCTCCACACATGGATTGTGCAACATTTGTCCATTAATCTTTTCAAAATTCTTCAAACTCTGTCAAATTGGTTGTTGATAATTGCTATAGATTTTCAAGTACATTTAAGTCAAAACTGTCACTCAGATACTCAGGAACATTCACTGTCTTCTTGGTTTATGGTTATTGTCGTGCTGAAAGGTGAATTAGTCTCCTAGTGTCTGGTGGAAAGCAGTCTGAACCAGGTTTTCCTCTAGGATTTTGCCTGTCCTTAACGATTACAAGCATAACCATAACATGATGCAGCCACCACTATGCTTGAATATGGAGAGTGGTACTCAGTAATGTGTTGAATTGGATTTGCCCCAAACATAACACTTTTTATTCAGTACGAAAACGGAATTGCTTTGCCACACTTTTTGCAGTATTACTTTAGTGCCTTGTTGCAAACAGGATCCATGTTTTGGAATATTTTTCATGCTGTACAAGCTTCCTTCTTTTCACACTGTCAATTAGGTTAGTATTGTGGAGTTCCTACAATGTTGTTGATCCATCCTCAGTTTTCTCCTATTACAGCCATTAAACTCTATAACTGTTTTAAAGTCACCATTGGCCTCATGATGAAATCTCTGAGCAGTTTCCTTCCTCTCCGGTAACTTAGTTTGGAAGGATGCCTGTATCTTTATAGTGACTGGGTGTACTGATACACCATCCAAAATTTAATTCATAACTTTACCATGCTCAAAGAGATATTCAATGTCTCTTTTTTTTACCCATCTTCCAATAGGTGCCCTTCTTTGCGAGACATTGGAAAATCTGTGTTTGAAATTCACTGATTGACTCAGGGACCTTACAGATAATTGTTGGGTACAGAGATGTGGTAGTCATAAAAAAATGATGTCAAACACTATTATTGCACAGAGAGTGAGTCCATGCAACTTATTAAGTGACTTGTTAAGCACATGTTTTACTCCTGAACTTATTGAGGCTTGCCATAACAAATGGGTTGAATAATTATTAACTCAAGACATTTCAGATTTTCATTTTAAATTAATTAGTAAAAATGTAAAAAATAAAATAAAAAAAACACTTTCGATATCATGGGGCCAGTGACAAAGAAAATGTACATTTGATAAATTCAGGCTGTAACACAACAAAATGTGGAACAAGTCAAGGGGTGTGAATACTTTCTGAAGGCACTACAAATCTCACACAAAACATAACTGTTAAGATGAGAAGGCAAATATCCTATGTTGCTCATACTTTACCTCATTGTACCACAACATAGTAAAAAAAGTCTCAATATTCACTTGAGTGCACAAAACATTATGAACACCTTTCCATGACATCGACTGACCAGTGTAAATGAAGGACAAGACACAGGTTAAAGAAGGATTTTTAAGCCTTGAGACAATTGAGACATGGATTGTGTATGTGTGCCATTTAGAGGGTGAATGGTCAAAACAAAAGATGTAAGTGCTTTTGAACGGGGTATGGTAGTAGGTGCCAGGCGCACGGGTTTGTGTCAAGAACTGCAGTGTTGCTGGGTTTGTCACACTCAACAGTTTCCCGTGTGTATCAAGAATGATCCTCCACCAAACGGAGATCCAGTCAACTTGACACAACTGTTGGAGACATTGGAGTCAACATGGGCCAGCATCCCTGTGGAACGCTTTCGACATCTTGTAGAGTCCATGCCCTGACAAATTGAGGCTGTTCTGGGGGTAAAAGGAGGGGGGGGTGCAACTCAATATTAGGAAGGTGTTCTTAATGTTTTGTACACTCAGTGTATGTTGGGCTGTGAGTCACATGGAACATAGACATGAAGCCCCAGGGAGAACATTCACTGCACTGACATCCCTACAAATTACATTTATTCACCATGAAAAGGTTTCATATGAGATCAGCTGATTTCTGTGTAAACGGTTCACCTAATCTTGAGCGTGATACGAAGCTGACTGCCTGTCATTGCAATATTTACACTTCCCAGAGGAGGAGAAGACTGAGAAGAATGAAAGAGGGCGAGAGGGAGAGAAAGAAGGATACATTCGTGGTTTCAAAGCAGCAGTTATGAAAGCAGTTATCTGAAATGAGGATCTGGGAACAGGACAGGGTGTTATGCCATAATTGGAGGCTTGTCCAGGGCCAATTTCTCCAAGCAAATTATCAACGCATGGATTGGATAGCAGGGACACATTGTGAAGACAGGGGGAACAGTGGGGGCTTTGAGAGGCCAGCGCTAATAGAATCATTTAGCTAGCGGCCTAGCCGTGCAGGGGTAATGACAGCGTGTGATGGATGGGAGAAGGGCCCGCATTTCAACGCATCTGCTGCTGTCTGCTAACGCCATTCGCTATAGGCCTCACTAAGACGGAGAGTAGCACTCCTAAGGTGTGTGTGAACAGATTATGGAGTAGGGTGTGTGTGCGTGTGCCAGATCAAGCCAGTGACACAGAGGGCCCTGTTCACAGTCTTGGGCCAAGGTCAGCCCAGGTGGATTAGAATAAAGGGGCTTGTTGGTTTTGGATGAGAGTGACGTGGCAACACAGGTGACTTGTAACTGGTGGAGCTCAGTGAACCACAGCTACTAATGCAATAATTATCATAATGAAATGGATGTGTTTGGATATATGGGTATACTAAACTATGTTGGCTACATATGCAATGAATATTGTAATGTGATGTATATTTTCGGTAATTTAAGTTACTGAGCTCTTTTGGAAACATAATATGAACTCATTTAACCATGAAATTAAGTAATTCATCATGTGGAATTGTGGCGCCATGAAAAGTATTATTTCTGAACTGTATAGGAAACGATGAATGTATAGTATGTATTATACCCCAGGTCCTGGACTTAAACGTACCCATCACAACCCATTCATTACAAGCTCTTTATTACAGCTGGCTGCCCAAGGACAGGCAGACATGGTGAAACTGTAATGAATTCAAAACAATCCATATAGTTTCCCTTCCATCTCCTACTGAACGTAAAGTTAGGAATTCTCCAGTTCTGGTCTCACCTATGAAATAAAGTTTTACTATTGAATGGAAAAGAAACCCTACGGGGCTCTGGAGAGAAAGTGTCTGCAATGATAGAAACATCCATCAACAATTCCAATTCAAAGAAAGGCCAAACATTTTAGAATGGCCAAGTTTTTAAAAGTGTCAAGAAAAAACTAAGTTGACTTTTTTGGAGTTGAACTAAGGTGCTGTTTATATATCAGAAAGAGGGGGTAGGAGGAGGTGGGAGGGAGTTTCATAACGGAGTGGAGTGGTGAGCTGCCTGCCTGTCTGCCTGTCAGGAGTGGTCCACTCTGCTCAGCCCAGGCTGCTCTATTTCTTCGCCCTGACACTTTTATAGATCTACTGGGAGAACAACGCACCACGGCTGGGCTGGCACTCCCTCTCTGCCTTCCTCCCCTCTACACTGCTGTGCACAGGCACACATGTTCACACACAAACAATATACGTGTGCACGCACATATACAGTTGAAGTTGAAAGTTTACATACACTTACGTTGGAGTCATTAAAACTTGTTTTTCAACCACTCCACAAATTTCTTGAAAACAAACTATAGTTTTGGCAAGTCGGTTAGGATATCTACTTTGTGCATGACACAAGTAATTTTTCCAACAATTGTTTAGAGACAGATTGTTTCACTTATAATTCACTGTATCACAATTCCAGTGGGTCAGAAGTTTACATACACTAAGTTGACTGTGCCTTTAAACAGCTTGGAAAATTCCAGAAAATTATGTCATGGCTTTAGAAGCTTCTGATAGGCTAATTGACATCATTTGAGTCATTTGGAGGTGTACCTCTGGATGTATTTCAAGGCCTACCTTCAAGCTCAGTGCCTCTTTGCTTGACATCATGGGAAAATCAAAAGAAATCAGCCAAGACCTCAGAAAAAAGTATGCAAGTATAAACACCATGGGACCATGCAGCCGTCATACCACTCAGGAAGGAGACACGTTCTGTGTCCTAGAGATGAACATACTTTGGTGCGAAAAGTGCAAATCAATCCCAGAACAACAGCAAAGGACCTTGTGAAGATGCTGGAGGAAACAGGTACAAAAGTATCTATATCCACAGTAAAACGAGTCCTATATCGACATAACCTGAAAGGCCACTCAGCAAGGAAGAAGCCACTGCTCCAAAACCGCCTGAAAAAAAGCCAGACTACGGTTTGCAACTGCACATGGGGACAGAAATTGTACTTTTTGGAGAAATGTCCTCTGGTCTGATGAAACAAAAAAGGAACTGTTTGGCCATAATGACCATCGTTATGTTTGGAGGAAAAAGGGGGAGGCTTGCAAGCCGAAGATCACCATCCCATTACGTGGATATTTTGAAGCAACCTTTCAAGACATCAGTCAGGAAGTTAAAGCATGGTCGCAAATGGGTCTTCCAAATGGACAATGACCCCAAGCATACTTCCAAAGTTGTGGCAAAATGGCTTATTAAGGACAACAAAGTCAAGGTATTGGAGTGGCCATCACAAAGCCCTGACCTCAATCCCATAGAAAATTTGTGGGCAGAACTGAAAAAGTGTGTGCGAGCAAGGAGGCCTACAAATCTGACTCAGTTACACCAGCTCTGTCAGGAGGAATGGGCCAAAATTCACCCAACTTATTGTGGGAAGCTTGTGGAAGGCTAACCGAAACGTTTGAAATAAATAATTCTCTCTACTATTATTCTGACATTTCACATTCTTAAAATAAAGTGGTGATCCTAACTGACCTAAGACAGGGAATTTTGACCAGGTTAAATGTCAGAAATTGTGAAAAACTGAGTTTAAATGTATTCGACTAAGGTGTGTGTAAACTTCCGACTTCAGCTGTACAAACAGGCATATATATATATATATATATATATATATATATATATATATACACATACACACACACACACACAGACAAAGAAACATGCAAACATACACACACACACACAAACATACAAGACAGACGGGGGGTGATCACTATCCGAAAAAGAGCAAGAGAAAGGGCACAAGAAGAGAAAGAGTAAGACAGGAAGAAAAAGCGAACAAAATAAAAGTCAGTTACACAGAAGGAGCGAAAAGAGAAAAAAAGTTTAAAAAATGATGAACAAAGAAAACCAGTGTAGAAGTAAATAAAACAGAGAAAAACTAAACCCGGCTCCAAGGAGGAGGAGAACAAGAGGGAAGAAGATGAAGGAAAAGAGGAGAGGGAGGAGGAGAAAGTGTCAGGGCCATGGTGATTAAACCTTCTGTCTCCTCTCTCCAGACACGTGGACGGACTTAATCAAGTGGACGCCAGCGAGCCACATTTTCACATTACTCTCTGGCTGGGAGCCTGACAGGGCCGAGTGGAGTGAGGGGGCCGCAGCCCCCAAGCCCCCAGCCAGAGCCATGCCAGAACACATGTGAGTGGAGTTGGAGCCGGCCCAGGGCAGAGCAGGCAGGGCAGAGCAGGCAGGGCAGGGGGGAGAGGAGGGGAGGGGAGAGCAAACTCAACTGTTATTAGCAGGGAGGACAGACAGAGGAGAACAAGCCTCCCCCATCTCATTCTCTCTATCTTTCTCCCTCTTTCTACTGTCTGCTATCCTTTACCCCCCCTTCCATCCACTCCTCCTCCTTTCTCTCTCTCCCTCTCT